>NC_051448.1:5863558-5956280 GCF_001649575.2 Kryptolebias marmoratus
CAAATCGTTATTATAGTTATGGTTAAGAGTAAGTTTCCATGAAATGAATGTAATGTCATTTAAAAAGATGAAAATGCTACTGTGTGTGTGTGTGTGTGTGACAGGCAACTGGTCATATATTTTGTTTTAATTCCTTGTTGAAGACCATTTCACTGTGGAGCAGCATCAAGAGACCCCCAAATCAATACTATTTATTACATCGCTCAATGCGCGTGCGTGTGTATGCATGTGTGTGTGTGTGTTCTAATAGTGAGGTTTATGGGGAGGATCACAGGTATTGATCTGAACAGAGATAGATAGACAGAGAGAAAGGGACTGAGACAAATGAGTGAGAGGCAGAACTGGAGAGACAGAAGAGAAAGCAGTGGTTCTCCCTCTTGCTCTATTTAAATGTCAACCATCCAATAACCGGTTGAAGCCAAAATGAAATGTTCTGACCCCTCAGCCATTAACACACAAATGTACACACACAGGACAGGAATATTATTTGCTAAGCAGACAATTACTTTCACAACCTTCCCTATTTTTTGTCTTTTATTTTATTGGTGAGATATTTGTATCTAAATTATTTAGCAAATGTTCACATTATGCTTAGAGTGTGTGTGGTGGGGTGGTGTGTGTGTGTTGTGCATGCCCTTGACAGTAAATTCTTATTTTGAGAAGTTGTAGTGGAATGTGCGCACACACACATCGACATGCTCGGCCCAGATTTAATCTTTATTTTGTCACAACCTTAAGCGCAGGTGTGTGTCTGAGTAATAACCGAATGTGAGAGTGTATGCAGCCTGTTGGTGTGCCAGTGTGTGTGTGTGTGTGTGAGTGACAGGCAGATAATGGGTTGTCAGTAGAAGCAACCAGTTTGTGTCCTTGTGTTGTCTCCTCTGAAAAAGGAAGGCCTGGGAAAAACCACAAGCCAAGACAAAGAGTGTTTTGGAGACAGATTTGAGTTTTTATTTATAGCAAACTGGTTTTATTCAAAAATCCTTGAAAGACTTGAAGGAAGCAGGTGAGTTATTTTAAGACTGAGTTAAAAAGAGGAAGATTATTCAGTTCTGACTGATCAAAAGTTGTATTTAAAAATTTATTTTGTAACAGAAAATAATGAACACATTTTGTCCCATTAAGTATATTGTTGTGCAGTAATTTTGCTGTAGAGTGAAATCAGTGGACATCTGGGGAAATTACAATCAAAGGAAGAATTATTTAAAGCGTCACACTGATTCTTGATGTAGCGACCTTCTGCTATCTTGGCAGTATAGTCTCTGTCATCTGCTGCTGACAAGAAACAGTATCTTGCAAATTTCTTTTTCTCAAAACAATTAGCATTTGTACATAATACTGATAAAATAAACTACAAAGTACTTTTACTTGAGGTCTCTGTGCAGTTTAATTACTGTACTTGAAGTCATGGAATCAGTGTAAAACCTTTAAAAAAGTGATAAATGATTAAAGGGCAAAGTGGAGCAATAGTTATGTGTTTGTTTTTTCAAGATTTAGGGTTTTTATGACAATATACTGGTTAGAAAACTATTTACTTTGAGAAAGTTTCTGTTTAATTACCTCTGCTGTCTGGCAACCATTTAACAACTGCTAACTTATTATTAGTTTTGCATCATGGACCAGTTCTGTCTTGCATGAAAAAAGTAAAAGTTCTCCAACATCAATCTATACAACCTAAACAGCTTCAGAGCAAATCTGCACTACTGTTAAATATCACATGAAGAAAATTCAGCAGTGTAGCTGTAATTGTCTCTGTAAGCTCAGTGGATGAACCTCACATTTCCTTTGAACATGGTCCTGTACAGTTGCTTTCATCAAACCTCGTAGATCAGGTGGTCACTGCTGTCTCAGAGGGTGTTACATCCTCAGGACTAATTAGATGCGTCTTGACGGAGTAACATCTCTTCTCTTGGTAGAGACGTAGTTCCCAGACTTGGACTGATAAGTTTTTTGCAGTGATTGGTAAGTCCAGCAGGCAACAACTTTAACCTGTACTCTCTGTCTCTCATCCGTCTAAGTTGATTCTTTTTGTTAAATGCCAGAAGAAGCAAAGGTAGTTTACATTCATGTAAATTACCTGCAAGCCATGAAGTAAGCTCATGTGAGCAGTAAGACAATTGATAAAGAATAGAAGAGTTTTGTGTTTGTGATCTCTGCTGTGAGTGTATGTGTGTGGGTGTGCTAAGACTAGGAGGTTATTGATCCAGTTAAATGAGCCAGTTAAGGTAATTAAAGCCCTGGGCAGTGAGAGAGGAAAGTAGATTATATTGACAATAACCATCTGAATACACATAAAAAATGGAAACCAAAGATGTGCCTCGGAGACGTTATAGCATTTGAGAAATGGTTGAATGGCAGCTTGGAGAAATTAGTGTTTGTTAAAACTCAGTAGTTTCATCTTGGGAAAATGTTGGCTCAGCACTCCTGATTGTTTTTGGCAACACAAAATACATTTGCTTCAAATTCACCGAGCACAGAAACTCTAAACCTCAGACACTTTAAAGATACTTCTGAAGTTTGCTAAAGTTTGAATTCAATTATGCATATGCAGAGGATAATCAAAATTCTCCAGTCTTAACACAACAGATATAGTGTCTTATATTATGTGATTATGAGACCGGTATGTTTTCTTCTCACCATTTTGTTCTTTCTTTTGTCCTATCTCTTTTCTCTGTAGAGCCCATGCGTACTCCGAAGAGGCTGAAGATTGCAGAGACCAGGTCTCGTTTGATCGCAGTTGACTGGGAATCCCTGGGTTACAACATCACTCGCTGTCACACTTTTAATGTGACCATCTGCTACCATTATATGACAGCCAACAACCGCAGCAAAGCTGACTGCTTGGATATGGATCCTAAAGGTAGCATTAAAATCCTACTCTCAATCAGGCTATGTTGCTGTGAGTAATTATGGGGTTGTATTCAGTGATTATACGACTTGAAAATAAGCAAGAAAATATATATTTTTTAATGAAGTAGCTCACTGAAAGCTGTCTATTTGATGAAGTAGTGATGAGAACGTGTTTGTTTTTAGGTGAGTAGTCAATAATATTTGAGGTAGGATTGATTATTAGCATTATCAGTCAGTTGGTTTAAACACTTCAGAAATCAGACACACTGATTACAAGCATTAACTGACACTTTTAAGTATTTTCATGGCATCATGTATAAAAAAACATCCTTTAAAACCTTTTAACGAATATTAGTAACCCTTGCTGAGCTAATAGCCGCTAAATCTAACAGTTGATTGACAGAAATATAATTGCAATTGATTTTGATGACTAAGTTGTCAAATAATTTAATCTTTAAATTCCAGCAAGTCTTTGATCCCAGAAGGTTACAACAGAACAATTAGCTGTTTTTTGGTTCATGTCAATGAACTGTACAGTTTCACAGTCCTCGTCCTAGTGACTGCTGGACCTGCTGGACCTGCTGGACCTGTGGGGTTTAGATCAAACAAATCTTATTCAAATTCATGCTAAACTGCATGTATTTATCAGGCATGATAAAGTCCTGGGCTGGATCCCTTCCCTAAGTCAAGACTTAAAATAACAGCAACAAGGTTTTCAGATAAAACAAGACATCATTTAAAGGCATCAGTTTAAGCTCTGAAAGTGTCGGTTGATAAGATGAAAAAAGAATTCTTCTTGGACTTAGTAATTATTGTTTTTCTGTTTTCTCCCCTACCAGCACCACGCCACCTGGTGGGAAACCTGCCCCCGTACACTAATGTCAGTCTAAAGATGATTCTAACCAATCCAGAAGGGCGGAAAGAGAGCGATGAAACCATCATTCAAACTGACGAAGATGGTGAGATATACAAAAACGTGCTACATTTATTTATTTAATAAAATGTAGATATTTACATTTATTTTAGCCCACTCTATATGGGTTATAGTTAAAAAAATAAACGCATCAAAATCTTTTTGATTGGTAGCGGCTTTCTCATTTGCCGAACGGAATAATGTTGTTTTCATTAGCATCAACTGATTTTGTCTGTCTGTCTGTGTTAATAGTTCCAGGTCCTGTTCCCAGTCAATCACTTAGAGCCACTCCATCTGAAGAGACAATAAGTCTGTACTGGAAGGAACCAGCTGAGCCCAATGGAGTCATCACACAATATGAGGTACTATCAGCTGCAGGAGTGCTTATAGGATCCAAACAAGCAGTATCCTCCCTCGGATAAATAATAAAACCTGGTTTCTGTTTTTCTCCATGTCCTCTCAGATCAGCTACATTGGTGTGCGCTCATTTGACCCCTCAGTGCCTCTGCAGCGGCCGGTTCTCACGGTGTCTTTACCTTCAAACACAACTCATTACACATTTTCCCAGCTCCACCCGGGTGTCACATATCAGCTGACCATACGAGCATCTACCTCAAAAGGATTTGGTCCTGCAGCCACACTTAATGTGACCACTAATATCTCAGGTAGAGGAGAATTTTCAATGCTTCAACCTAGCATAAATAATTACAACACCATGTTTAGGTAGCTGGATGATACTCATGATTGTCTCTTTAGCCCCAACAATAGATGAGTACGATGTGTCAGAGGCGTTTCTGAATGAAACTGCAACAACCATTACTGTCCTGCTCAAACCTGCTCAGGCCAAGGGAGCTCCAATAAGGTATTCATTTAGTCAGAAACACATATCATGCATATTCATTAGTCATTACAGGAATAAAAGTAACTGTATTTATTTAAAATATTATTATTTGTGGTTTTTCTGTTTATAGTGCGTACCAGATTGTGGTGGAGGAAGTGAATCCTCAGCGGGCTCGTCGCCAGGCTTCCTCTGATTGTTACGAGGTGATTATTTTTCAGTTCTTCATACATTTAACAAACCCAGTGTACATAAATGTGTTTGCTAATGTACATTATAAATAATGCACCAAAATAGATTTTCACCACTGAATATCTGTTTCTATTTCTATCTATTTTTGGACTTTGTAACTCAGTTTTATTAAAGCAAATGTTGTTTTTGTTTGTTTGGGTTAATTTGAGGGGTTAAATGTGTAACATACTATTTGACACGCAGTTATATTCACAAACCATTTTTATTTCAACTGTTTGCACATATACACTCACATTGCACTACAATGCTGCACTTCATATCTATAAACTGAACTGTATTGCATTTTCTCCCAACAGATTAACAGACAAATTGTCTTTAATGTCCCCAGGTTCCAGTTTCTTACCACAGTGCATCTAGTGGTGGTTCTCCATATTATTATGCTGCCCAGCTGTCCCCCAGCAATCTACCCGAGCCGCTTCCTTTTACTGTGGGAGACAACAAGACATATCAGGCAAGTGATTTTGTCTGAACTTTAGCAATGAAAATATGTCATAACAGAAACTTGTGAAATAAATAATATGTAAAGCTATTTTAGGCCGTGTGATGTGACAATCAAATGGACAAGAAAATTAAGTTTGGTGGAAATTATCTTGTGATTTAATGAATTGCTGTGGTGTTTTTTTAAACATTCCTAAAGATAAACTAAGTTCTCAGAGATTAAAAACAGTGCTTTTGTTTCAATGTTACATTATATTACAGACACTCTAGTGAACCTAAAACGAGACGGAAACAATTGGAGTCCAGTAAATTGAGGAAGGAGGTGAAGCTGCTGAGGAAATAGTTCACTCGGGTAGCTTGTGAGCAGAAGCTGAGGTTAAATGAGAAGCTGAGACAAGTGAAGTTAGGAACTTAACAAGAGAACTGAGTTCAGATTGTTGGGAGCAAAGCTGAGTTTTAGGAACTCTAATGCACAGGTTTACTTTGTTCCTGTGACAGAAGTTGTAAAAAGAGGAGAGTTGAGATCAGAAACAAGCAGCTGTAAGGACCGAAAGGATGTTGGAACAGAATTTTATCACTGGTCACAAACATGGCCAAAAATGTAAGAAGCAAACAACTGAGCAGACCAGCGATCTGGCTGAATGAAGGCGGCACAGCTGCCTTTAATGTGTGTAGATCCTGATTGTGTGACTGATTGCTGTTGGTGGGGTTCTGCTCTAAATCTGACATCTGCCCCCACATTTGAACACATACTATACACAATCACACAACAAGAGAGAAATTAGAAAGATTGCTGCTCATCCAGCATGTGAGGCTGGATTTGGTTTGTGCAAAATTAAATAAGTAAACCAAAATTTAATTGGTCAAAAATCTATATATTTAGTGTAAACCATGTACTAAAAACATTAAGTTCACCTTTAGTTTTAGTGGAAAATATAGAGTTCTGAGCAGAACTGGTTAATTTAGCATGTTAAGGGTATTAGAAGATGGTAATAGAGGCAATACAGAGAACTGTGTGATACAAAACCCAAGTATTAGATAAGTTTCACAACCATAGATTCTTAATAAAGTCATAAAATGAACATTAGTACCTGACAGCTCTTCAGGTTTTCCTGATATAAAGCTAAACGGATGTGTCTCTTCCTCCTCAGGGTTTCTGGAATCCTCCGTTGGCTCCAAGGAAGAACTACAACATCTACCTTCAAGCTGTTAGCAGCACAGAGAGGGTAAATAAAAATGTGTTTATATAAAGACACTCATCACACAGAGAGCTTCTGCTTCTCATCTGTGAAATGTTTTAAGTTATTACACTCAAAGAAAGGTTCCAATTAACTTTAAATTAGACCTATGTTCAATGTGATTAGACATATGTAGCATCTGTTTAATTATACACATAAAACATATAGTTTTTATTATGCAATGTTTTCTTTGCTGTGGACTGACGTGTGAGACTAAAGTATCTCACATATACTTTTGTTTTTCTTTTTACAGGAAACTAAGACGCAGTGTCTGAGGCTGGCAGCTAAACGTAAGAACACCCTGTCACTGTTCAGATCTCTTTAAACGTTTCATGATTTTTTACTGAAAAAGTAAAAATAGGGGGAAATAAAATCAGGTAAATTTAAAGATGCTTCCTCAGCTGTGCTTACATGTAGTTACACAGCTTAGACAGTTAAAAAATCATGTTTAACATGTTTATTCTTTCTCCTCTCATATTATCCTTTTTGTGATACTGTAGGCTTTGTACAGAAATCTGACGCTCCTCTTTAGGGTGTTTTCAGTGGAGATTGTTGTCTCTGTGGTGAACGTTTAGTGCATGTCAGAGCAACAAAACACATCTGTGTTATGTGTGCTGGTGTGCATCTTTAACATGTGTACGTGCACAAACATCAGAGTTCTGCCAGTGGCCATATGTTTATAGATTATTAGACAGGTTTTATGATGTGGAGATAATCCTTTGGAAAACACACACACACACACACACTGTTTTGTGAAAAGATTTTTTTAAAATCATTCCGATGGATTAGGGTTTAGCTGTGTGGAGTCAGAACAAGGATAAACAGAAAAATATGATCATATTTCCAATGAAATTGACAATCCTTCCCTATTATGTAGTGAGTAGTGCTAACCTTTAAAGGACTGTAAAAGCCTTTTGTTGTTTACTTTACCAGTAATGTTAATTGATTATGAGCAAACAGTTAAAATTGAGAAGATATGAAATTCTCATTGTTGGTCTTGCAGTGTTATCACCAGTCTAATAATCTTATTTTTGTAAATAGTGAATATCTACATTTATTGAAAGCATGCAACAGTTAATATTGTTATCTTAGTTTATCTGTAATACATGAATGCAGGAGATAAATACTTAAAAAGTGACTAAAAACAGAGTGAACTCAAGAATTTATGCCATGTTTATGGAACACCGATTGAAAAATTGCAGAGATTTACTACCAAAGCTTGTCTGTTGTCTTTCTTAGACAGTTTCTGCTCCATATTAAGGCGTGCCAATGCATATGCCATAAAGCACCCTTATTAAATGCTGTTTAAAATTTTTCTTCTGTGTCTTGTTGCACAAATTTAAAATAAATCATGCAAATTATACACCAAAGCATGCAGCTTAGTCAGGAATAGTGTGCTTTGACCTTTGGTAATGGTACGTTGCATGATGTAGACAAACTTCACAAAAATTTGCCAAAAAGAAGAAAAAATGATTTTGGTGAAACACATGAGAAAACCCAGCCCTCTTTGGAGCTCTGTAGATCATCATTCAATCTTTAAACATGTCACAGGAAGTTATATTTACTAGAAGAATTTCTTTTTTTATCTTATTGCAAAGTTTTGTTTAAATTTTGGGCAGTAACTGCATAGACATTTTTAAATTAATTGTTGCATTTCTGCACTCAGTTCGACCCGCTTGTGATGAAGATTCATAAAACTTACAATAGAGTAACATAATTCTGGGTGCAATCAGCAGCCATTCTAAAACTTTCACTTCTGATTAATTTAGGCTGATGGCATCACTGCAAACACTTTCTAAGAACTAATGCAATAAATGATGTGCAGCTGTTTCAAAGGTCCAGTTAAGAGTTCCAACAGCCAAAGCATTTAGTAAAAAGGAACCTGCGTCTCTTAAACAAATCCCTCCAGTTGGTGCAAGTTCACTCAGTGTGATTAAGAAATGTCAGCTTGTAGACTTACAAGGAGTTTGATCCTCGGGTAGATCAAAGGTTTGGTTAAGTCCCACCAGTGCCTGTGAGGTGTCACATGTTCACAGTGAAGTAAGAAGAAATGGGAACTTTCCAGGGTCGTCATATTTCAAGGATTGCTTATAGCTGTCGTTACCAGAACAGGTGGCCACTTGGTATGAAAGCTGCTAAAACAAGCTGAAACTCAGCCCGAGGAGGTTTGAGCGAAGCTGAAAGACTTTACAGAGGATTAGAGATTTTTCTTTAATAGTAGGTAATAATAGAGAAGAAGAAACTAATGGAGGGGGAGGTCAGAAGACCATTCCTTCCGTTCCCTCTCTGTCCCTCTGCATGTGTGTGTGCACTGAAGCGTGCATCCAGGGGGAGGATTAAGTGGTGGTCCTATTAGGTCATCTGGGGTATTGTGTATTGTCACTGCTGCCTCAGGGAGTTTGGTGTGCGTGTGTGTGTGTGTTTGTTAGGGTAAGTGCGGGTGTTAGTGTGCTGACCTGGATAATTTTTACAGACATTAAGAGCTGACATTACGAGGTCAGGCTGGGAAACCTTTCAAGATTTTTGCTGGATTTTCTTTTCTTTTTCATTTCTTTTTGTTGTTTTTTTTCTGCTGTGTAGTTCTCTAACAGTTTCTCAGCAGTTTTGTGTTATTTATTAATCATCCTAATAAAAAAAGAGAGTTCCATTAAGAAGACTGAACAAGACAGACTCTCAGGGAAAAATTTATGTATTTGTCTCCAAAAAATGTATCAATTTGTGGGGGGTTCATACAGGTTGGTCCTTTGTAAAAAAAAAAAAAAACCTCACAGGATATTTAATCAACCCACAACTGCTTTCTCACCAAATATTGTTAAATGTAAAAATGGCTGAGAAAAAGCCACTTTTGTGTTTGCTAAGGTTGCTTAGCTGTGGCAGCCATTTTGAATCGGGTTGACTGAATGGTAATCAGTTGTAGGTGTTCATCCCGCAAGAGCTGGATTAAAATCCATCTGGTGGCTCATAAGGTATTTTGCTAACAGAAAGACAGACCTAAGTGACTCCAGTTTCTAATAGTGCAAACAAACACACACACATGCACACACATACAGACATGGATAAAAACACATTCGCTCCTTTATGTTTACCAATAAACAATAATAAAATACTTGTGATTTAGTTGTTTGTACTGGACAAAAACATTCTTAAATTTACTTTTGGAAAAGCTATAAATGGAATTTTAAATGTTGCCAATAATATATGTTTATATTTAGAACTGCTGAGTTTGTCATTCAAGATTTTCTGAATTTACAAACTAATCTGTCCTAGTTAGTAAAACCTATAAAGCAGAAGCCATATTCAGCTCATTTACTTTTGTTACCAAGTGAAAATTAATGTATTGACAGCCCAGGAGTGAAGGATGTTATCATAACTCCTTACTAAAGTACTGGAATCTGAGCTCATAATTCACATAAATCAATCCTTACTACAAAACCAAACAAGCACTTGAGAAAAGGACAGCAAAACTTGAGAACAATTTACTTTTTTTTTCATAAAATTATAGTGCTAGCTGTTCAAATAAATTATGTGTGGTACTTCTATTAGGAATCAGTTGATCTGGCATTGATAACGTAGACACTGTTTTGCTTTTCTGTGTAGTTTCCTCTTGATAAAAATACAGAATGTCTTCCTCCAACAATGTACAAACAGTGTCCTGTTGTTACATAATGACATATTTTAGTGACTAAAACACATAAAATATATGACAATCACAAACATGAGCCTGATGAAGCAGGATTATTTTGTCTTGTTGACATTCAGCATTTAAAGTGGATTATTGTTTGATAAATGTATTGCAGTTTGTGGAGTTGTGCGCATATGTTTCTGAGTTGGATTATTTGGATTATCATAATACATCATAATGTTCTTATGTAGCGGTATAAAGTATTCCGGCTGAATGAAATTAAATCACTAAGTGGAGCTCGAGAGCCTGTAAAATGTGCTCTTTGTTTCCGTAGCACTCTCTGTCCCTGATGAAATCGGGCTTAAACTCCTGAACACCACGCACCATGCTTGGAACATCATTGATGAATTATATTCCAAACAGTCGAAGTCGGGGAGTTCAGTCAATTCTCTGAAGTCATCAAGAGGAGAAATGAGTTTGACTACAAGTAATAAATGGTGACACTGGTGCAGAAACATTTGACAGCTGCTGTCAAATTACATTTCAAAAGCAATACCCAATGAGAGCTCAGTGCCCTGGATGAGCCGAAATGCACAGAAAAAGCAACAAAAACACACAAATTGAATTAATTATCGGTTTGTTTGTGTAGTAAATGAGTTTTTTGATGTATTTCTGCAAACAGATTGCAGTTTTTAAAAAAAAAGAAGAAAGTACATGTGCAGAGATATGTGATAAAGGACATTAATCATCAGGTAATTATGAGGGCTTTTAGCTTCATCGATCAGTCTGGAAAAGATGTTCCAGACCAGGAACAAACGTTGTCGGCTTTTACTGCTGCTCTTTTATAGGACTTTATCTTTGTGCTGTCTAAGAAATGCTCAATTATAACAGCCATTTTTCTTCAATGTATGAATTTTGCTTTCTTTGTCCGGATTTAACTATGATATGGCTGCTTTAAAATGTCCAGATAAAGAATAAACATCTCAGTGTTGAAGTAGTTATGGAAAACATGTCATTTAGAAACAAATTACTTTAAATGATTTTAAGCTAAATTTATATTAAAAACGTTGCAAAGGTGATAAATTAAATGTCTGACATTAGTGTTCCTGAGGCTATGAAGTGATTTTTACTGCACTGTCTGTAATGCAGGATCATTTAAAGGCCTAAAGATTAGAGATATTGATCGATTGATTGCTGAACTAATGCTTATGGACTTTATCGTCTTCAGCCATTAAAGACAGGCAATCATGTCAGTGTATGTGTCTGTGTGTTTGTTGTTCTGTCAGCAAAATATCTCATGAACCACAGGACAGATTTGACTGAAACTCTCACAAAGTAATCATCAGATGGACGTCTACAACTGATTACCTTTTGGATTTAACCTGACAAATAATCAACCATTGCAAACACAAAACTAGCTTTAACTCTATCATTTATACAGATATTGAGCTGAAGTTTGGTGTGTGGTGTGGTAGTAGCAGAGGCTCATACCCAACGCATGCTTTGAGCGCTAACAGAAAGCCCTGTAGTTCAAAATTCAGCCCTAAGCAAATATTTAGGCAACATTTGCTTTATAAACAGAAGTTAGCACAACGTATGTGCTGGCAGTTCTCTGACTGCTCCTTACAATTTATTCCTAAAGGTTTGATATTTACCTGATCTTTAGCTCAGACATGATGAAACCCATTTAAATGCTTCATCTGTATTTGGTTCCTCTTTAATCTCCCTGCTTTCCTGATATTTTATGATTTGTAAAGAGATCTGTAGAGAAAACATAATCCATGAGGCTGTGAGCTGGTGTGCTCTGGTGGCGTGAGGTGTAGAGTTGTGTAAATAGCTTTTAAAAAGTGTCAAGATGCTTTGTTCTTGAACTAGCCTTCTGTCAGGGAGCAAAACAGTTGTTCAAGTCGTTCACCTCCACGTCTGGCTAGTTTGCTTTGCTAGGCATTTCAAAAACAGAAATTTTAGATGGGTTCCTAACCTAAACAAAAATTCTGCATAGAAACGTAATAGATCTTTTAATGCCAGCTGTTTTAATAAAAGCTACTACTTTTAAAATGATAAACATTTTATTTGGAAGCTGGAAAACTTTTCCCCATCCCAAAACATGAACATAGAAAAAAGATAACCACTAAACTGAACTCCTAAATAAAGGTTTAAAGTAACATTTCTTTAACTATCATAAAATTTTGTACTTTGAGATTTAAATTTGGCTTTTTCATAGACGTGTATTATTCTTAAAAAAAATACAATAAAATCTCAACACCATTCTGAAGCATACTTGTATTTCCTCACAGTTCCTAGTTATTGTTTGATTTTTGATAATTGCAGGTGCTACGGAGGAGCCGGAGGTCATTCCTGATCCTGCCAAACAAACGGATCGGGTGGTGAAAATCGCCGGGATCAGTGCCGGCGTGCTTGTTTTTATTCTGCTGGTGCTGGTAGCCATCCTGTTGGTCAAGAAGAGGTGAGTGGCAGCTCCTGGCTGCACCCACTAAAGCAGGCCTGATGGAGACTTTGACGGAGACACCAAACAGCCATTATTCAGTGTACACACCAACACGCATACAGACGTTCACTGGAGCCCAGTCTCTCTGTGTGTGTTAATCCAACACCTGCTGTAGTCACACCATCTCTCATCCATCCACCTGAAATATTGATCTCCCCTCAGAAACTGTCTGTTTGTTTTATAAAGTTTTGTGTTTTTAAGGCTTATAACTTGTTTTTCTCAAGTAATGCAAAAAATATGTTTAAATTTATTTTTTTTTATCTCAGCTGTTTTTGGCTTAATGCAGAAGAGATCTGAGATGCTTCATAGCTTAATGTAGCATCTGAATAAAGCTGGATAAAAAGGAACGAAAAGCTAAAGTAATCTATATAATTAAAGGAGCAAAACCAAAAAAATGTGATGAATCTCCGGTCAGTTGTTTGCAGAGGAGCTGATTTTGACCAAGAAGACTGAGAAAAGAAATGTAAAATGTTTTTTTTACTAAGTAATGAAGTTGTTTAAAAAGAGAAAAAATCATGTAAACATATTAATGCTTAAACTAAGTTTTTACTTCAGTGTTTGTAAAGTACTGAGAGTTATCTGAGCTGATCCTGCTGTCACGGCAACAGTTTGGCCCTGTTGTCTTAATTTGGTTCAGAGCGCCATCATGTGGTGACTAAACACAACTACAGCGTCTGAGTGCCAGTTTTACTCGGCTACAGATTCATACAGACGTATTTATTTTCTGCTTTTTATCCTTAGCTCATTCTAGTTCCAAAGAGGTGAGAAGACAACAGTAACTCATGTCATTCATAAACTTTATCTTTATTTTTAGAATAAATATTCCAACTGGATATTGTTTCTGTTAATTTTAGGTATAATTACTGCATACGAACTGAACTCCACAAGTTATTGTAACACTCACTTTGAGTGGTGCAACATCATTTATTGAAACCCCTGTCTATGTCAGACATAAAAACATCTTTCTCCAAACACATTATCAAGATATGAATTAGAAAAAATAAACATTTAAATTTTATATAGTTCAGAAAATAATAATCTCAACTAGTTGGTAAACAACCGAGGAAAGAAGCTGCTTTCTTTAAACTTATGTTCTAGAAACCTCCAGATTCTTTGATTAATTTTAGGTACCATAAAATGAGAAAATCATTCGACTTTACATTGAGCTGTCTGCATATTTCTGTGTATCCATTTTTACAAGTGATGTGCGAGCGTGTAAACCAATATTCAACAGTATCTGAACATGTTGCTCTCACTCTGATCCACTCATGGAAATCCTGACTTCAGAGAATCCACTTCATGAGGGAATTCAGAGGATTTCTACTTTTAGTTAGAAATATTGACATATATTTCAGGCACACTCAGAGTGGGAGTTTTCAATAGGCTCTTTTTACATCACCCCCTCTGAACATTGAACTATTCCTCTTTTCAGAATGTTTAGAGAGCAACCAGGAATAGATTTTCTCAATTATGTCCAATCACATTCTCACTCAGCAAATGAAAAACAATTAGACATTAAAATACAGAATATAATGACCTCTCGTCATTAGAGAGTGTTCTTTTCGGAGAACCCGTCCTCCGTATTTTATTCTAATTTGGTTAATGAATTTCCGTGAGCCAGCCATCATGCTGCAGAATCAGTGTAAAAATCTAATTATATCTGAAAACCAGAGAAGATGGGCCTAATGAGCATTTCAGAAAATCTGTTTTGAATAATATGTCGGCTACTGTTGGAGTCCCATTTTTGTTACCAAAATGGAGAGTACACCTAAACAATAATCACTTTACATAGATTTCCGGTTGGTTTTAAGCATGCAAAGACATCATTTCAGTATATAGTTGTGCAGCAACAAGCCCTGATCAGCTCATGCTAGCACTAAGGAAGCTGCTTTGTGTGTTTTGGAATAAAAAACTGTTAATGTAACTTTTGTTTTCATTCAATTCAGAGAACTGGAACAGAGGAGGAAACAAAGCTGACAGTTGACGTTGCTGTGGTGTAAAATAATTTTGATAAATATGAAAAGCTTTGTGATATTTTTTATTTTTTTGCTCCTTGAAGGTTTCTGTGGGAGATCAATCTTCATCACCATTAAACCTTTACTTCACTGAACAATACTGCATCTTTAAAATAGTGGGACATGATGACATTGCAGTGACATCATGCTTGCTTTACAGGAAACGAGCTGCCTGGTGTTATTGATTGGATAGCTTTGTATCCGTTTTATAGGAGTGAGATTAGTGAAGGTCGCTGGCTGATTAAGGCTAAATCTCAGATCAAGGTTAAAGTAAATGTAGTTGTAAAATATTGCATGTATGTTCTGAATTACACTTTAAAACTGAAGAGCAGAAAAGGCTGCATGCTGATAAGCTGATATTGATAGTTCCTTATTTATTATAGCTGTTGCTATTCAAGTTCCAGAGCTTGTTTTAGCACAAAGTTTGGTCTTGACTTTTTTTTTTTTTTTTTTTGTGTTAAATAAGGTCCATAGCTGTTATGGCACCCCCCTTGCATGAACGTCCAGTTTTAGCAGTCAAAGGGTGTTTTCTTCTGTTTCTGTTGTCACCCGTTGAGACAGGACAGAATTGTCCTAATTTGCATATTCCCTTGTGTCTCATTCTTTGCTTTCTGATTGGCTCACAACCCCAGGAGGACCTACTATTCATACTCTTATTACCTGTAAGTAAACAACCAATCAACAACCAGCTCACCCAGCTGCTGTTACCTTATTGGGCGAACTATTAGTGGCTAGCTGTTGTTATTTTTAAAGATGCAGTATACTTTTTTCAAGATAAAACACATGACCAACCAGCCAAAGCCATCCTCATTGACGCCTTGCCAGGGTGGGGGTCAGTTCGCTTTCATGCCAGTCATTTCAGAGTTTCAGTTGTTTTTTACATTTTGAAAAGTTTCAGCTTTTGAAAATGGCTTTTAATAAATGATGATTGTTGTGCATAAAGTAACTAGAAACACCTGAATGCCGCAGTGTTTATTTAAAGGAGTGAACTGATTGTGAATTGACCCTGGCCCTGGTGTCCTCTACATGCTCCAAAGTTGCTCTGAAGCAGGCTTTTAAAGGCCGAAGTCGGCCGTAAACCAGAACAAAGCAGGCCAAAAAAGTGGGTCAGCACTGGCCTGAGCGTGTTATTTGAAAAAAGAATGCTGCACTTGTGACTTGTAGCTCTTTGTGTGCATGTAGTCATGTAATCATCCATCTGCCCATCAAGTCACAGGTATCATGGTAAAACTCTTCTCCACGTGGCTTCCTGTCGGTGAATCGGAGCAGTTTGCTTCCTTTTATTTTGGGACATTTGGATTTCATGTTGGTAGCTCGTATGGCTCTTTTCCTTCTGTTGAGGGTTCTTCACTCGCTGCTCGTCATTGTCAGGAACTGTGACCAAAATGGATCCTGAAAAAGTCATTTGCACAACATTTAAAAAGAGGTGGCATCACCGTAATACAAACAGACAATAAAAGATACTAAAATACAAAACAACTAATTAAAATAATAATAATTGTTGTGGCTTTGAAGGACTTTTTAGCTGCACTTAATGCCTCGGTAGAAGGTCACAAACATCACTTCTTTGTTTAGCAACAAAAAACAGTTTTCCAAGAATTTCAAATAAAATGGAAATCTAATTTTACTCTATTAGTATTAATTATTTGACCAGCAACTAAATGCCATTATCAACAACCTTTTTTAAAAGTCTAATATAAAAAATGTTTTGATGAGTGTCAGACTAAATTTCTCCAACTATTTTTACTGTTTTTTTCTTTTACTTTTTTTGACACTTTTATTTTTAAAGATTGTTTTCGTTCAGATTTATTATTATTCAGAAAATATTCAGAACCAGTGAAATTGTTTTTAGATGCACTGCACATATACAAGTTTATTGATTCAGTCATTTAAATGTTTCCTGAACACGCATCACAACATCAAATCTATTCACAGCGTGATTTCAGTGTTCCTTCGATAGGAAACAATTTGAAAGATTCAAATAAAAATCCATTTTAGGTCAGTTCTCATCTTCCTTTTTTTATCTCCACTTCTTTTTTCTTGATATTTAAAGTAAACTCTACAGATACTCATCATCTAGTGGAAACAGCCAATATTCCAGTCTCAATAACAAGCACATCTTGCCAACGTTTAAACTTACTGTATGTTTCTGCAGAGTGTGTGTGTGTGTGTGTGTGTGTGTGTGTGTGTGTGTGTGTGTGAGCAAGCTTAGAGGTGGACTTGGTGTTTTGAGGTAAAGAGGTAAAATATGCACCAAACAGCATGTTTTTTATGTACTCAATGGGAAGAAATCCGAGCTGGATATAGCATCAGTTTGACAACAATCTCCGGTAAATCAATTTAATATAATAAAACAAAACAGTCTCATTCCAGAACATGAAACAGCTCGTTTGTTTGCACAGGACAAACGGTAAATGAGCTCTACTGTTGGTATTTATCTTTGTTAAAGTTCACCCACGCCTGTACGTACTTAATTAACCACCAAGTAGGAAAATGAAGATGCAGCAGCAGATGCTCTTCTGTATATTCTTTTTAAGTGCACAAGATCCTCGAAGGGTTCTTAAATATACATTTATTTAAGTTACACAATGATTGTTACATTTTGTATCAAATGATAAATGTATATTTGCCAAAAATAACTGTATGTCGGCCGTCAGCTCCCCTGATTTCTTAATATCGGTATCAGAATCGGCCAAAGCAACAGTCACATCAGTCGACTTCCAGCCTCGATCTTCGTAACAAAGCCTCAAACAGTTGTACAATAATTACATTGTAGGTTCTGTCCTCATAAATCAATAACTTGCTTACATTTTGCATTATGTAAGACTACAACAAAATTTACGTTTGCAACTTTATAATCAGCCAAATGTCAGTTATTTCTTTTTTAAAATAAAAGAAAAAGAAAAAACAATCATCAGATCGTCAGTTACGCTGAATCAGAGTAAAAGGATTAACCTCTGCATCGTTTTATAAAGGTTTTTTTTTTTTTCACTTTTGCTTCCCACTATGAGAAAAAGATGCCATCTCACCGTTCTGACTCCTTTAAACTAACACCAAATGTTTTGCTACAAACGCAGCTGTTACATGTTCTGAAGTAAGACTGACTTGTAACGCACTAAATACTAGATATCATGTTTTAAAGTTGGCTTGGGTTAAAACCAACGTGACAGTGGAAGTCTGATCACTGGTAGAGCTCTTGTTTTACCTGATGCTCCCACAGCTCTGGGTAAACGGTGTTCCCGCATGCTCTGTCACTCTCAACGTATGAAGTCCTGTAAAATGATTTTCCCCTGAAGTTTTATTGATTAATCCGTCTAACAGAGATCCTGCAAAGCTTTAATTTCAAGCTGCTTTTTGTCCTCACCAGGCATGAGTCTCATAATTGATCTATTTTTTTATTTGACAGGTCCATTACTCTTCTTAAAAACAAAAGTAAATTGTACAGTTTTAGAGTCTGTGAAGAAAAATCAAATAAAAACACATTTATTATCTGAAAATGATTCTTTAAACCGAAGCATTGTCTCAGTTTCTGACAACACACAGTATGTTCCTCACATATTGATGCTTTTTAGTTGGTGAATAGTTTCCTCGAGGCTCCTTCTGTCCAGGTGGTGTTTCTTTGGAGTTTATTAGTCTTTGCTGTCAGATGAAAACTAAATACTTCATATTTTGTTTTTAGCTGATTGAAATGGTGGCTTTTTCTCTGTTTACTGCAGTATTATTGATAAGTATGCAGTACGCTGAACATCAGAAAGAATCTCAGAAAAAGGAGAAAATTACCACTTTGAGCTTTCATTTGACAGCTCTTTTGGTCGATGACAAGTTTTCTTCCTGCTTCTTGTTAGTTATAAACATTTTCCTTGGTTTGCAGTAGAGACTTTTCCCTATACTCCTATTATCTTGCCTACTTTCCTTGCTTGCTCTTCCTCTTTCCTTCCTAGCTTTGCTCTCCTGTCTTCTGTTCACATTTCTCCACAATGTTAGTTCTCAACTCCGTATTCTAGGTCCACAGCCAGCAGCCCCCAGTCAAAACTATACTAACTATTTTATACAAAACTAGCAAATGCTTAAGAAAAGACTGAGGTCTGCAGGCTTGTTGGAGTTTGTATTTGCTCGTAAGCTGCCTGACTGTGTTTATAATGTGCTCTTAACAGGAAACTGGCAAAGAAACGAAAAGACGCCATTGGAACAACAAGGCAGGAAATGACACACATGGTGAACGCAATGGACCGCAGCTACGCTGACCAGAGCACTCTGCACGCAGAAGACCCCATGGCTGTGACGTTCATGGATTCACACAACTACAACAACAGATGTGGGTTCACAAATTCAAAATAGAACTCAAATTAAAAAACTTTCTATTCTGTCTTTCTGATCGTATTTAACAAATGTAAATGCTTTAATTTATCCTTTTTTTTCTATCTTTATAAGTGATTTTTTTTAGATCTTTATTGTTCTAAAAGCTGTAGTTTGAGACACAAAATGTAATTATTTACACTCAATTTGTTTTAAAGGAAATTCTTTCTCTTGTTATTTCAGTTGCAAAAATGTGATGAGTAAATAGGAAAAAGCCTCTTGCCCAGAATCCAAATTATTGCCAAAACTCCTTTAAATTACTTGTATTATTGTCTGGAATATGACTCATGCTGGTGTTTAATGTTCTGTCATGTGATTATGATTTAAAGATCTGAAAGTAACAACCTAATGATTTTTACGGCCCGTTCAGAGTGACTGAACGGATATTTAATGATTCCACATTTGTAAACAGGAAAGTAGAGGAATAGCTTTGTCCTTGTGAATGCTTGAAAGTCTGAACTGTAGAATATTTTCTACACCTTGTTTCCTTCTCCAGTGCCCAACGATCCTCTGGTTCCCACTGCTGTGTTAGGTGAGACTTCTGGTGATGCTGGTTATGTCCCATTTATCACCCTTTAGTGATCTCCCATCGTCATCATGTTGGCCCCTGTGCTTGTTGTCTTCCCTATCCATCATTAAATAAATCACAATTTTAACTGGAGTTATTGGGCATAATCAGATTCTTCATTGCATCTTATAATGTTTGTAATGTACTTTAGTATTTGGTATTTATGTTTATGTATCAGATAGATTGGCTTGTTAAAACTTTTGTATTCCAACAGTTAAAATGTTAGATGTTTGACACGCTTTTTAAAATTATATTACAAACGGAGACCCAGAAAGTAGAAAAATTTCAAAGTTTAAACTGGAAAAGACTGGAACTGCATGAACACTTTTTGTTTGTTTTGACACCTATCCCCAGCTCCTGTCTGGTATTAAAGACCCCAGAAGTCAGACTCTTCATTTATCACCCTGTGCTTTTGTTCAGTCTCTTCCAGTTCCAGCCGTAGTGTCTGTTTCTCACTGAGTTATCGATAGTCAAAGTTATTACTAACTATCTCCCTTGGAGATCTCATTACTTTCACAGATTGGACCATTTTGTGTCCAAAAATTACAAAAATTGATGCATGAAAAGAGGAGGAAAATCTGTCACTCCGGCATTGCAAAAAGACTGCAGATTAAATCTGAACAACTCGGTGCCTGTACCCCTGTGTTTTAGCTGAAGGTTTTCAGCTCTGTAGCTTCCATCTGTGTTGCTCCCCAGGCTTGTTTTGTTGCAGATTCCCCTGTCTTAGAATCTAAATAATAAAAGATGGAGCTTTTGCAGACGCTGGTGTTGCTCCAGCTCCAGCTTTGTACTGCAACATGTTTAGTTAAGTGTGTTGTTGACACTGCAGCGTGATGTGGAATTTGAACATAACCTCAAGGGCTCCGCAACCACCGTACCACCAAACGGTGTTAATTAACTGTTCCAGGGCCTCTAATGTGGAGTGAAAGCTGCAGTTTCAGTCTGTCCTGGCCAATCACGTCACAGAGGAGTAAAAAGTAGCAGGAAGTAGTACATTAAGACGCACTGTCAGGTCAAGTTTACTGTTAATTGGCCTGACACGGGCTTAACAAACCTTTAACAATCAGTAATGAGCTAACATGTCCTCAGAGCAGAGAAATCATGTGTTGGAGGAAATCAGAAGTGTCAGTTAATAAACAGTGGTGAAGATGAAATCAGTCTCTTGTGCTGCTCCGTTCCACAGCCCGTAAAACCATTACCAGCCAGTTATTATTCCTTTTAACCCCGTAATGTTCAGCTAAATTTTCATCAACAACAAAAAAAAATTCTTAACATGAATAAATAAAATATATTCCCATCAGTTCAACCTGAAATAAACATATATGTTCTCTATATGTCAGATTATTGCTCATTTCTTAGTTGCAGTATTTTTGGACATTAATATAGGTTGATATGATAGCAGTAATATTTGGAAATAATATATTAAACCTTTCTTTGCTCTTCAAGTTTAAACTGTAGATAAAACAATGCTGTATAATTCCACTAGATGGCACTCTAGGCAACCTTCAGAACACAAGTTGTTCAGTTTCTCTCCCGTTCTTCAGTGTCTTATGTTGCTGTGAATATATTTTTTTTAATCCTTTTTAAATGTTTTTTAGTTGTGCATCATTTTTCAGAGTCATCTATTGTGTTTAAACGTATAAACTCTTCACCAGCAGAGAGACATATTTCTGTATCTGCATTGTTATATATATCTACTTATCTGAAGCATGTCTAAACCTTGTTGCTCTTTTCTTTTTACGCTGCATTAACATGTAGTTCCAATCACAGGTGAGTAAACCAAGAAAACTGACTGTCCAGTGTTTTGTTTATTTAGTTTAAGGAAACCGTTTTTGTTGGTGGTAATATCAGGGGAAAAAAATGTTCTTTTTATTTATTTTTTGAGAAACTGTTAAAGCTATGTTTTTGACTGACAAGCTACTGATTTTAGTAAATGTTTTCTCTTTTTCCCCTCTTGTTAAAGATGAGAACCACAGTGCCTCTGCAGCAGAGAACAGCAGGCTCCTGGATGTTCCTCGTTATCACTGTGAAGGAACCGAGTCTCCTTATCAGACGGGACAGCTGCATCCTGCCATCCGTGTGGCCGACCTTCTGCAGCACATCAACCTGATGAAAACATCGGACAGCTATGGCTTCAAGGAGGAATATGAAGTAATATTGTTTCTGCCAATATTGTTGCAGGTTACAGTGGCAACCACAGCAATTTTTGTTATTAATAGTGTTGAAATAGTTATTCAAATAGTATTGGCCTAATTCTAACCTTATTATGTTTCTTATTATGTTTAGTTTTGATTAAGTGTCACAGAAGAAGAGAACAACATTAAATTGATATTCTGTGATTAAATGATGATGTTCTAGCTTCACATTTAAATGATAAAATGGCTAATGTTGGGGAAACTGCCTTATAAATCATCTTAATGATTATGCAATCCAAAAATCAGACATTTTTATAGTCTTCTTGTTTTAGTGTCTAATGATCATAAACATCCTCATGTACCAATTGAATAAAAGCAACAAAGGAAATAACCCATCATAATGCTTTTTTCTGCTCTTTTTATTTATGGTTTGTTTTTAAAGATCTGGGATGTGCAATAAATTTTTCTTCTGGGATTTTTCTGTTGCTGATGATACAGAGCTTCTTTGAGGGTCAGTCAGCCTCCTGGGACGTGGCAAAGAAAGAGCAGAATCGTACGAAGAACCGCTATGGGAACATTATAGCATGTAAGTGTGGAAGATTTGGGCAAACAGCTGCTTTGGACCTCAGTCTTTAACTTGATCTGAAGCTCAGATGTTAGAGTTCCAAAGTTAAATACAATTTTTAATAATTTAAGTCTGTTATTCCACATAAGAGTTTTTGGTACGATAAATAACTGGTTCTCAGGACAACATAACCTTTGGGTTTTTTTGAAAAACTGAAGATAAAACTGAAGGCTGCAATACCAACATGCATTTCATTCAGTGATTTTATTTCTCTAATATAATGTCTGTAATATGTCTGTTTGTGTTGTTCTTTTCTTTGCTGTTTTCTGTTATCTTTCTGTAGATGATCATTCACGGGTTATTCTGCAGCCCATAGAAGATGACCCCTCCTCCGACTACATCAACGCCAACTACATCGATGTAAGTGGAAACACATCGAATGCTACTATTGGCTCCCAACGAAACCAACGAAACCACACTCCCTCGCTCGTATGTCAGGCCTATATACCTTTATTGAGTCCACCAGTCACCCATCAAACCATTCTATGCACCCAGTCTCATCCAAAACGCATCAAACATACCATTTGTCTTTCATACGTGTCAGTGCTGCTGGTTTTTTTCTATTCATCCTTTTTATACTATTTTATTTTAGTTACTAATTTTTATTCATTTAAAATGTATTCAGTACAACTGTACGTTTTGTTGTTATTTGGCCCACTCATTGGTGCATAAAGGCCAAGGGGCATGAAGGACTCTGTACAGAAAATAAAAGTGATTTTAGAACATTACAGAAGCTAACTGCAGTACCAACATAGCTCATAATCCATCATAAAAATACAAGTTGTCTTTTTTAGATCTTTTGCTAAATATTAAACAGACCTAATTTGTGAAACTGTGAGCTTCAAAGGTGAATTTTAACATGTCTTGTTCTGTAAACAAATGATGGGACCAAGATTTCTGTTTTCCAGTTTTAGTGTCTGTAACTAAGCCCACTAATTGCTGCTGACATTCACATGTTTAGCATTTGGCAAAAATGTCCCACTTCTTCCTGATAGTCACATCAGGCTGTTAATAAACAGTTGACACACTTATCTTACCTATGTACAGTTTATTTTCATCCTTTGCCTCTCGTTCATCCATTCACCTTCTTCCACTTCTCTTATCTCTTATCACCTCCAAACATCTGCATGTCAGTCACTCACATCATGCTTGTGTGATGTTATGCTTACGTCATGCTTTTCTGTGTTAACAACTTACGTGAACCTAGAATTAGAATGAATAGAGTGGACACCTCCTTATCTTTGCTGATACAACAAAACTACAGTTTGGAGATGCAGCCATCAGAAGTGTCCTGTCTATTCCGTCTAATTTGAACTTTTATTTCTGCATGTTTTGGTCCGTCTCCCATTTTGTCAAAGCAGCTTTTCTTTTTTTCTGATTGACACTCACTGACATTGTTGTGCTTTCTTTCTTTCTTCCACTTGTTCTTACTGCCTGTGGCTTGGGCTGTAGATATGGCTGTACAGGGATGTAAGTATCACTGTGGATTTTTTTCATTCATCCCCCTCAACCTTTACATCAGCCCACCTACACCTTCATGCATACATCTGCCCTTATGTGCATCAAGTGATGATGCACATCCTTGAGTTGCTTGGGCCTCTGCTGCATGAAGGATTCCACTTCATCTTGCCTACCTGCCATTCTTGCTTGGATCCTCTTGTATGCTGTAAATATGTTGATGCATAGCCCCTGTTTTTGTCCCTGATGTCACGTCAGTAGTGGTCGTAGCTCTGTGGGCAGTGCTTTAAGTCACATGAAGGTGACGTCAGGTTCTAATGTTACGTGTAAAAGTTCTCACAAATTATATCACCAGAAAATGGTCCAGTTTTCAGAGCTATAATGAATAAGACTGTCAGCAGTACAATCAACAAATCATACAGAAAAGCCATAAATAAAATATGCCAATATATTATGCTACTGCAGACAAAAGTGGGATAATAACAGTTTAGACAAAACATTAAGAACCATGTAAAAATGGAAATAAATTTAAACATTTTCACTGCATACTGACGCTCGTGTTATGTCTTCAGGGTTACCAGAGACCAAGTCACTACATTGCTACCCAGGGTAAGATACTGCAGGAATGTGAAATAAATGTTAAAGTGCTGTTTATAGTTCTCCTGAAAATTACAAATAACATGCAATTGTTCCATGTATGAGGATTTAACTCGTAGTAACAGTTAAATACTGTCTCTCTGGTTAGGTCCTGTTCATGAGACGGTGTATGATTTCTGGAGGATGGTGTGGCAGGAACAGTCGGCCTGCATCGTCATGGTAACCAATCTGGTGGAGGTTGGAAGGGTAAGTTGCTCTTTTCCTTCCCTTTCTCCTTTTCGGTCCAGTTCAGCTGTTCCCCAGGGAGTAGCTGCATTTTTTATTTTTTAACACACCAATTAGTGAGATTCTTACAAGATTCTAAAACCATTCTATCTAAAGCTGTGTATGACTCTTTTTAAGCACGGTAAACTACTGTTTCTGCAGCTTTGCTTGTGGTTTTATGAATTTTCTTTGACATAACCTTGAGTTTCGTTTTCATCTAGGTTAAGTGTTATAAGTACTGGCCAGATGATGCTGAGGTGTACGGAGACTTCAAGGTGACATTTGTGGAGGTTGAACCTCTTGCTGAATATGTGGTCCGTACTTTTACACTGGAGAGGGTAAGTTATGTTTTAACTTCCTGTTGCATAATCTTATTCCAATGATTTGATTTGATTGAAATTCTTATCTTCTATTTTAAATGTATTTGAAACAAAGGCAACTTTTAAAAATGGTTGCATTAGTCAAAAGTGTGCTTATGATTTCTTAAAACCTTAATTATAGCTTATGGCATAGATAGAACCATAAAGTAAAAGCCATTCAATACCTTTATTTTGAGTTTTCATTTATTTGCCTATTATTCCTCATAAAAAAACACTGATTGCATATTTTAAAAACACCAAAATATTCTAAAAAATACTCCTGTTGTGTCACATTAAAACTAGATGCACTTGGAAAACACAAACCTTCATAAAGGCCATGTGATCATTAAAAATTGTTTGATCCGGATCGTGATCTGGATCACCACCAGAATTAAATCACTTGTTTTTTGTGACAACTCAAAATATCCTCAAAATCTGTTCATTAGTTTTCAAGTAATCTTGCTAACATACAAACCAACACTACAGAAAACATAACCTCCTTAGCCGAGGTAATAAATAAGTATCCATATTTCTGCCCAAAGTTACAAGGGAAATATACATACAGTAGGTTGCATCCTGTCTTAATGTGGTAGTTTTAGCTAAATGACAGGAATCTGGTTTGCAAATGACATGTTTGGTTATTTTATCCATTCTTGTTGCTGCATTGAACTCTACCAAAAACTGCTAAATACAGCGAGCATGTAAAGTAAAATTTGACAGCTTTCATGTAGTTTTATTTAAAAAGATGCTGTTTATCTTCTCTTAGCGTGGCTTCAACGAAGTGCGGGAGGTCAAGCAGTTCCACTTCACAGGCTGGCCTGATCATGGAGTTCCATATCACGCCACTGGACTACTGTCCTTCATCCGCAGAGTTAAAATGTCCAATCCACCCTCTGCTGGACCCATAGTTGTCCACTGCAGGTATAAATACAGATCTTTTTATACTGCAAACAATTAGGATAGATGTCTTTATAATGACAGACCTATACAACAATTTCTAAACCCTAATTAAATGTATGTTATCTGCACCTTTGCAGTGCTGGAGCAGGACGCACAGGCTGCTTCATAGTCATCGACATCATGTTGGATATGGCAGAGAGAGAAGGAGTGGTCGACATCTACAACTGTGTGAAAGCTCTTCGCTCCAGGAGGATCAACATGGTACAGACTGAGGTGACTGCATTACCCATCCTCCATTTGCATCTTCTTCTTAGAATAGACAGAGTAAACATCACTGTGAGAACCAGCCATCAGCACGGTACAGATGGCTGGAGTTTTACAGTATGTAGTTACTTATTTAACATTCATTCATAAAAATGTCACCTCATCACATTTCCAATCCTTCATAACTTAGGCTTTACGTACTTCTAACACTTCTTCTGTCAGGCTGTTTTAACTAATCAAACATTTATTACTGTTGAGGGAAAATGTGTTATTGTCCCTGTAAGCATCAAAGACAACATTCCCCTAGTAAGCTTTATTTATCTGTTATAATCATTGTTATAAACACTCCTAAACATGTGCTTCTTCAGTATCAGCCAGTGGCAGTGTAGCTAAGTTTTTTCTTTTATTATTTGCTCGAAAAGTCAAAAAAGAATTTCTTTTTGTTCACACTGAATCAGAAGTAAAGTAAAGCGAGCCAAGTCATGATCCCATTTCATCCTCGCCTCCATCTGCCACCAGTCTCCGCTCTCACTCCCAGTGTCTGCATCCTCACTTTCATTTCAGCTGTTTGTGTTACGTTTTTGTGTTTTATTGTCGGCAAAATCTTTATCAAAGAGTAAATGTGCATGGATCTCATCATATGTGTGGGTTAAATTATGCACAGGAGCAGTATATATTCATCCACGATGCCATACTAGAGGCTTGTCTATGTGGAGAAACAGCCATTCCAGTGTGTGAGTTCAAAGCAGCCTATTATGAGCTGATTCGCATCGACTCCCAGACCAACTCGTCTCACCTGAAGGATGAGTTCCAGGTAAAGTTTCTCTCTTGTCTGTTTATCCCATAAGCAATTAGCATTATTTAGAGGAACAACTAAAATAGCATTGTTTAATTCCTATCAGTAATGAAGCTAATAGTTTATTATTACATCACAAAATACAATCTCTTTTGTTCCAGCTCCATTCTCACTCCCATCTTAGTCAGGCCTGCTTGTTATTCCAGCAGCCAGTGAACCCGTTTAGTGTTTTTGTTTTTGTCAGCATACTGGAATGCTTTGCTTTTCAAAACACAATTCTGTACTTTATTCCCTGACAATGATGTTCTGCTGCACCTAATCCAGTTTTTGCTGTCTAAACCTAACAAGCTAAAAGGTAACAAATGATAATCTAAAGTTTAGCCACTATTCTTGATTTTAAGTCTCTTTGTCGGAAGATAGCCATCTAATCCCAAATGTTAAACATGGACCTTCCACAGCCAGTAAGAGGCAGATGTGTCTCAGAGAAGGAGCATTTGAATGTATTGCCATGGTCTTCTGATATGTTCAGATTCAGCTGTGTGTGTTTGTTTATCTACGGAAAGAGCCAAAATGACTGAAACTAGATCGAATGTTAAACTTACAGACATATTTCTTGACCTACACAGACTGCAGCCGTCAGTCTATTACTTCAGCTTCCTCGTGGTTTTTGGCAGATTCGGCTGAGTGCTTTGTTTACATTGAGTGTGGACCCGCATTTCAGAATTTCATTCAATATATCTAAAAAAACAACTGGAGTAAACACATTCGAACTGCACACTTTGTTATAGTTCAGGATAACTTTTTATGTGTTTGATTTCATACTTTGCAATGAGAAGCTTTAAAGCATTTACAGTTCTTATGAACCCTTTCGGACTTCCCTGTTTTATTTATTGTTTTGTTTTTTGTATACTCATTAGGATTTCATTCTCCACATCTTACTTTTTAGCTTGTTTTAACAACAAACATTCAAAATCAGGGCTCACTTTTTTTTTTTCTTCAGACGAATAAGATACACCCAACATTCTTTACAAGCACTAATGTTTGTGAGAATGATTTATTTTAGGCCATCTTTGTAATTTAAGTATGTATTCAATGTGAATTGACTTTCCATTATCCATTTCTCTTTGTGTCCAGACATTAAACTCAGTGACGCCTCAGCCTCAGCCAGAAGACTGCAGCATCGCACTGTTGCCTAGAAACCAAGATAAGAACCGCTTTATGGATGGCCTTCCTCCTGACAGATGCCTGCCCTTCCTCATTACAATAGACGGAGAAAGCAGCAACTACATCAATGCTGCTCTGATGGATGTAAGTCAATAACACATTTAGTGTAAACACAGTAAGGTTGCGTTATTTTCAACACATCAAGCAGGAGTAGTTTGGGACATGGTGTGTGTTCTTTTTGTTTTTTTTAACGCATACACATGTAAATATCTAGTAGAGGTGTGTGTTATTTCTGAAAATTCCCATTATGTTTTAGATTCTGTCCCAAACTGCAGTCACATATTTGTTACAAATGATACAGACTTTTAAAAGTTTAAAAAAAAGAGAACAGATTATACATATTCTATACATGTAACACTTACACACAGATACACACACAGACTCCCTTCCCTGTTTGTGTGATGCTGTGTTTGTGGTTTTAGCAGAAGGCTAGAGACAAATCCAGGTTCTGAAAAGACCGCTAGCTTCTCTGGCCACCACCCAAACATCTCTTACATTGGCGACAGTTGACCCAAACTCAACATGTTGCCCATGAACAGTCAGTTGAAAAAGAAAACATTGACTAGACAGAAAGTTTAAGGTAAGATGACAATATGGTGTCATTATTAGTCAGAGAGGGGGTTGTAGATATACGAGTAGTTTCAGAGAACGCTTAAAAAATATAAAATGTAAAAAAATGTATGTTGTTGAAACAAAGTTGACATCTCTCCAGCAGAGTTGTTGGAGGACAAAATACTGTAGTTATTGTAAAAGTGATTAAAAACAATTCAGTGGAGTTTAGTCACTTACCTCTGGCCTCTTTCTAACCAAGCTGTCAGAAGAGTTCCAGGTAATGGGGTTTTACTTCAAATCTCCAATACTGGATTTGTTTCATGGCTTCAGTGTTGTTCAGCTTCCAGTTTTCCGTGTACCAAAGCCATTTTGCTCCCAGATCTCACCCCGACTCCAGATTCTCATCATGGTTCTAGTGCCTCGCTCATGAACCCATCCACGCCCCTTTTTACTGATCATTTTCATCTCAAGGAAAGGTTGGGCTCAGTTCACATTCGGTTCAGGGAGTTCCATTAATACGTTCTCCATGCAAACTTGGTTTCAGACACATTCTTCATGTGTTGTTTGTATCATCTGAACTAACTGAACGCAATGGTAACTGACCCCCCCATTAAATGGAGATGTTTTGTATATGCATGCTCCTGCCCCTCACAGTTTAATCCCACTGCATGATCATCATCACCTTTCTGTCGTACGCTTGCTTTGTGACGTCCCACCTCACCGTTTGTTGTTTAATTTGTGTGTTTGGGTGAAAGAGAGTGAACAAGACAGATGTGCTGCAACAATGACCAGAATAAAGATATTTAAATGACAGATATTTAGTTTTGCTATGTTTTGTGTGAACAAAATGTCTCACATCAGGTTTTCTTCTCCTTTGCTTGCAGAGCTACAGACAGCCTGCTGCATTCATCGTTACCCAGCATCCTTTGCCCAACACCGTCAAAGACTTTTGGCGACTAGTTTACGACTATGGATGTACCAGCCTGGTGATGCTAAATGAGATTGACCTGGCTCAGGTAGTTAGCTTTGAAAATGAGCTATAATTTCACGTTTTTATTGTTATGAAGTGAAACATGGCATTGAATTGAAACGGTTTCTTCTCAGGGTTGTCCTCAGTACTGGCCAGAGGAGGGCATGCTGCGTTACGGTCCCGTCCAGGTGGAATGTATGTCCTGCTCGATGGACTGCGACGTTATCAGCAGGCTCTTCAGAGTCTGCAACCTCACCAGGGTTAGCACACATTTGTTTTCTAGCAAATCCTGCTGCGAGTCTCTCTCCTGTGCTGCTTCTACAGTGACAGTGTTTTTTGATGTTTCAGCCTCAGGAAGGCTACCTGATGGTTCGTCAGTTCCAGTACTTGGGGTGGGCGGGGCATAGAGAAGTCCCCGCCTCCAAACGCTCGTTCCTCAAACTGATCCTTCAGGTCGACCAGTGGCAGCGTGAAGGAGAGGAGGGAGAAGGAAGAACAATCGTGCACTGTCTGTAAGTGCACAATGCGACACGTTTCCTCATAAACAGTCACGTCGAGTTTATTTTTTCAAAAATGCTTCATAGATGGAACTGATTTAAGGATAAACGAAACAATTTTGTGCTTCTGTAGAAACGGAGGTGGGCGAAGTGGAGTATTTTGTGCCAGCAGCATTGTGTGTGAAATGGTCAAGAGACAGAATGTGGTGGACGTCTTCCACGCTGTGAAGACGCTGAGGAACAGCAAGCCCAACATGGTGGATACTCCGGTGAGTTCACGTCACTTCAGAATTTCCAACGAAGTGAGGAGGAGAAGTTAAAACACCATAAATATTACACACGTTTGGAACCATGCAGACAGGCGTAGTGAATGTTTGTGTCTGCTCCTTCACAGGAACAGTATCGGTTCTGCTATGACCTGGCTCTGGAGTTTATCGAGTCGTCCTAAGCAAAGGATAGAAGAGAAGGAAGTGAAGAGCAGCTGGGGATGATCGGTTCCCTTCTCGTGTTTGATCCTTTGTTTGCTCCTGACTCCCCTCTGTGGTGTTCTGTAGCATCCACTTTCTGTCTCAACAAATGGTGCAAGTGGAATTGGCTCCTTGTACAGTGATGTTCCACACAGGGAGATGTTTAGACTTTTTGAGAGGACAGCAGCAGAGGAGGAGATGTTACTCCTTTATTTCCTTTATGCTTCTTGTACAGCTTTCTGAGTGCCAGCAGGCCCCTGTATGTTTTGGGCCTCAATTTAAATGTTAAACCTCTCACTACATCCCTTTCCTATGGACTCGATGCTTTGTGCTGTTTCAGCTGCAGTACTCATTGTGCCCTGTAGATGTCTCCCTTCCATTTGCAAGCTGTAACCACAGCTTTCAAAAAACTGCAAGTTAAAAGTTTTCTGTGGGCCCACATTCCCACTATCATGATATATATTTTAAAGTACTTTACCTGTGTTAATCATCATGGTGATTTTTTTTTTTTTTCATATTTGCAGCCAGTACTTTGTTACTGGAACAAGAAACGTGAACTTACAGCCCAGCCAAACCCCGTGAATGCTTCTGTTTCTGGTCACTTTATCTTCATGTTAGGTGTCTGGTCATCTCAGTGAAGTCTGAGTTTATAGATTGTCATGTACAAGTTATTTATAGCCACTTTGGGTCTGTTTTAAATTGGTCACACACAATTAGAAAAAGAATACAGATGAAGAAAATTGCTTTTGTGTTTACTAGTTACAGTTTTTGTTTGCTTTTGTTGTATCATGTACTGATTACACGGATAGAAGTTTAGAAGCCTTTTGCATAACCTGAACTTTAAAATAGATCATAATATCGTTGTCATCATGTTTGTTTCAGGGCTGGGCCCAATGCACTTTCAATTCAGCCAGTTCACAAATGGAACCTTTTTCACACCACAAATATACGCAGATTTTGAGTTAGACAAATCCAGATAAGCCAGTTGTATAAAATGACTGAGACTATTTGTTGTTCCTTAAAAAAACAAAAACTGCATTTTCCATTTCGGACATAAAAGAAATTAAGAGTGAACTGACCCCAGGCTTCATTTGTTCTGTGCACTGGTGGCCAACACTTTTTGTTTTAATATTATTATTTTGTAGCTGATTTTTATTCATAAGCCAAAGACTTTGTGTAAATATGTTTTTATGGATAAAGCACATTGTTTGTATTTATTGTTTGTTTACTTGCATTGCTTGTAAGAACAATCATTTTTCATTCCATGTTTACTCTACCACCAGCGTTTCTTAAACTGTTTCGGGATGACAAATGGACCGTTTCATCTGGAGTCCTGAAATATTGTGTTTGATTTCCTGAGCCGGTACTGGTTCCTGATCTGCTCAGTCTGAGTCCATGAAGAAGAGTTTAAGAACCCCTGATTGAAGCTGTATATTAAGCTTTAGAAGTAGTTTTTCAGTATTTAGGTGGAACCCAGTAGTATTGTCTTTGTTTTCACTTTTTGAATCTCTGTGATGTTTTTGTGTCTTTTTCTTTTTTTTGTAAAGCCCACTGCTGTTTGTGGTCAGCAGGACATCAACACATTTACATGCACAGAGTATTTTTGGATAATAGCTCCGATCCCCTCTTAAGTCGGGATAAGCTGTTTATCTTCGTCCTCATCCTGTTCACAATTATCCCTGAACACACAGAGACAGAGTGATTCAAACAGGCTTAGTGAGTGAACCACGCCGAACTGTGACACAAACACATTTATCGTGCCTAATCATTTAAATTTACTTGTTGAAACGAGCATTTTAACAGCATCTTCAGTCTCAACCAGGGCTTTGTTGAATGCGTTCTTATGGACGACCAGTGTTTTAAGTATCTTCGTTGTGTTTAATTCATCAGATTGCTTCTTTGTGAGGCTTTATTACAGATGTTTCTGTGTGTGCGCAGACTAAGACATGGGGAAAAAAAACTTTATTGTAAATATGTCAAATGTTTCACTCAGTTGGAGCAGCTCTAAAGGTCATTAATGTAAGTTAGACTATTAGTACTTCAGTACTTTATTAGTACTTTAGTACTGTATAGGGCTCTATTGTTGGAGGAACAGTAGAGATTAAAGTAGTGGATAAAAAGCCAGAACATTAGTTCTGTTGTACGATTCAAACAAAATTCACAGATTGTACTCCTGGAGGATTCTTTACAGATGGTGTTTAAATATTTTTAGTTTTCACTGGTTAAAGAAGTTATTCTGTTGGTGGAATATCAACTTTTGGTTTTAGTTCAACAACTTTTTGATTTGCCCCGGAGAAGAGCGGGAAACTGTACAACAAATATGTTGATGGGATTCGCCAGTTGGGAAAAAGGAACAAGCACCTCGGATAGGAGTTGTAAAGATACCTGCAGAAATTAAAAGACATGTCAGAAACCCTCTTTATGTAACAAATACTAGTTGTAGCTCCTCTGTCATTGAAAGTGAATTTGTGGCCCTTCAGAGGAGTAAATGAAGCTGGTGTCTGGATGAAAGGCTAGTCTAAGTTTGGCATTGATATTCATGGTTCATAAATATTCTTGTCTGTAATGTTTGGCTTTTTTTGCTGTAATAAAGACCACTTCTTTAACTAAAACATCTGAGGTTACAGGATCTTCAGCTTTCACTGTGTGTATATATAATGCAGCTGAGCTAATTGACTTTTTGGGGTGCAGCACATTCCCTGGCCCTGCAACAGAAACGCATCATCTTATATCACATCTGTTTTCTTCAAAAAGTTTAATTTGCATAACTATTTACAATGGATGGTTGAGAGCAGTACTTAGAGGAGGCAAAATATTGTAAGCCACATTCATAAAGCAAGAGAAAATTAAAAAAATGATAAAAACTGTTCAAATGCTTTAAAAAAAAACTTGCATTTAGAAAAGAAACTTTACAGTTAGTTTATAGGTAAACAAATTAATCAGCCTAAAGTAATCTTCCAAACACAAACTCAGCTGTAGACTGCTGTTAATACTGACCAGCAATGAAACACTAATTAATACAATCATTTTCACTACCCTGCATGCTATTATAAAATAATGTTGACAAAGTAACATTAAAAAACAGAAACATGGTCAAGAGCAGAAAATAGTTCAAATTAAATTAGGCATATATCATATATTTATATATGTATATTTGTATATCTGTACAAATACTTATTTGGCATTGTTGTTGTCCTCATTATTGATATATTGAACAATTTCAAAATAGTTTTAAGTTAACCACAAATCTTTATGATATCAGTTTTTATGTCTTCCCAAACCCTTGAGAGGCTTCTTTAGTTTTTGTTTTTCACCTACAGCCACAACACATTTCTCCACCGAACGCAACTGTGACTGCTCTCTCTTCATAAAACACAGAAAAATAAACATTTTCTCAAGTTTTGCAAAATTACGCAACAAAACAAATGGAAATGTGGACGATGTGCGATCCTGACACAACTGTGAAAACGTTTAACATTATTACCCTTAAGCATCGGTACTAAAGTGTAACATTTCCTCAGACCTGTTGCACAGATGGGCTCCGAAGCTGCAGGAAAAAAGGTAGATAATGAAATAATTACAGTTTAAAATAAATTTAAAAAAAAAACATTGCAGGGAAAAATCTCATGTTGCCTTAAAACCTCTCTTTTAACACACCAGCACAATTTAAGCTTAATGAAAGAAATAGTTTTATTCCTATCGATAACTGATACCATGTTTTGTGTTTTTCTATAGTTTAGTATCAAGATGTAAAAAAGAGGAAAGAACTAGCTTGGTCGACAGCTGATTAAATCTTCCCTAAAACAATTTTCATATTCAGAACACAACATCATATTTCATATTTTAGGGGAGAAAATTGATGTGGGGTTTATGCATATCAAATTTGCTATGAAGAAGGCTGGCTTTTTTCTGCACTTGATTTAAAAGCTAAGCTAACTTAGCAATAACTACATTGGGGAAACTAGTGATACAGTGCGCCAGCCAAGGAAACAAAACCATGGGTAATGTACTAAGCCACAAGTTTTAGGAACTTAATAAAAAAAATATATAATACATTGAATAAATTAGATCTGACATGTAAAACAGAGAGGCTACCTGTACTCGGCCAAGCTACGGTCAACATCTCTAACCAAACAAAAATGCGTAAACATTCCTTGAGACACCAAACTATTTGAAGAAGCTAAAAAGTCACCTAAACAATAAAAAAGTCATTGTTAATGTTTAAGTTAGGCTTATTGCTTGAAGAGCAGACATGACTCGCACACGTTCAGATGAGCGTGACAATAAAATGGTCATAATTAACTAACTTTTCTTCAGTTCAGAACAACATGAGAGTCGTGATTTATGAGAAGAGAGAACAAACAATAAAAGACAGTGGCAGTACAACCGTACAGGAAACAACAAGAAAAACTCTGTGAATATTGAATGGGGTCACAAACACACTCAAGATCAAGCGGGGGAACTCCAGCAGCTAGTTCAGTTTAAATACCATGACACTGCTGTTGTAGTATTTGTGTGCATTTGATGCTTTTGGTGTGTACTGATTGTCGGAATCAACAACAAGAGAAATACAAAGAAAAACAAATTGACAAAACAGTAGAAAGAGCAATCATGGTTGATTCAGCACCTATTCTTCTGTGAGGTTTAACTTCAGGTCAACTTTTAAACGGTGGAAACTGTGGCGCCAACCCAAGAAGGAAAAAGAAATTCTAACTTATCCATGTGAGTCATTGCGAGCGTCACTGAAAGGTAGCTGAAGGTCAGTTTCTCTGTACACCGTTTTGTTGTAAATCAGTGTAAAGTTAATCCTGAATGACAAAATTAACGTCACTGCATTTTGATGACGATGAAAGCACGCGTTTTTGCTTCTGTTCAGCACAGTACATATGGTGCGTTCAAAGCTCTCTTGAATGAAAGGTGATCTGCACTGGGGCCTGCAACATCTGCCGCCTCGCAGAAGTACTGCTGCATAGTACACAGGCATGACAAAGTGTGTTCCTGCCAAGCTCACGACTAGTTCTCCAAAACTATATCAGCTAAAACGGTTAGCAATGAGGTAAGTAGCTGTAGGTGAGCCTGTCTCTCATTGTATTAAAACACTATTGCACTTTTTGGCTGGTCAAGTTTTGTCAGTCTCCAGATTCTGTATACATGTAGATTCAAAGATGGCAAAAAAAAGATTACAACATCCCAGCTGTTAGGAAGGAAAACAAAAACTGTTTCAGAGAAGTTGAATTTAGCTGCGAGGACTGAGATGTTGTCTGTTGGCATCTCTCCTCAGTTTTTAACAGAACCTACTGTGATCGATCTTGAATCATAGCAAAATAAATGAACATACTCTGAACCAAATTCGTTGTAAATGAAGAAAACAAATATCAGCAAAACCTCAGTTGGTGACCTCTAGAGTGTATTGTGCTGAAGCTTATTACAGTAGGAGATCTGAATCAGTCAAATATAAATGCAATCTTATTTTAAACTCTGCAGTCTGACCCAGCATTTAGTTTCCAGCCCTTTTACGAAGGTACAAACTCTAAAAGGTGTTGCAGTCCTTTCATATCAAACTAAAGCATTCACTCAGTCTTAAGGGAGTCAGACTGTAAGGCACCTGAGGATTTGTCATGTACATAGTTGCCAAACTCCTAAGCCCCTCATAGAATGGTGGGGAAATGGGAGACACAAAGAACACACACACACATATATATATATATATATATATATATATTCAAAAACAATAGAATGAAAATGGCACCACAACAACAGAACATCCCTTCATGAGAACCACGAAAAAAACACTTTGTACGTCTATAATGTTGGTTCTGTATCTAATTCTTGTACAAGTGTTCGAACACAGCACGTTGTCCCTGGAACTTGTTGAATATTTGTGTGTCAGATTTCCGCGAGGTTCTGATACTGGTCTAACTTCCTCTTTCTATTCACTCTGCGATGGACCTCAAGTAGAAAACATTTAGTTTTATGCACTAACTTTATGACAAATTACAACTATTATTCGGTTTCACTCAACTGGTCGGTGGGTAGAACTGGTTTGTACGACATACGACGCAACAAAATATGAACCTAAAGCTACAGGGAAAAAAAAAAGCTCAGTCTGATCTTTTCATTAATTCTTTTAAACCTGGACTGGTGAAATAAAAACCAGATCATCATCCGCACTACACATGATAGAATCACAGTTGGCAGTCTGTGGGAAGTAGACTTGATCTGACTTAGACTTCAGTCAGGTGGAAGAGCAGTTGGATTGTTAAGTAGCCCATCAGCTATCGTTCACATGTCAGCCCCTCTCAGGAGGAGGAACCGGGGAAATAAATGAGAACGCTGACATTTTCAGAATATATTTCCAATCACAAGATGAGTGAAGATGTGAAGGTTTAAAGACACAGTCAGAGGAAAATGACAACGGCCGACTAAGGAAAATCAAAGCTGTCGGTGACATTAAGAGTGACCATTAAATTCTGGAAAAAAATCTCACATTTTTCGGGAAGTAACTGCGTTCACTGAAGCTCTTGACCACTTTTTATCAACTTAGTGTATCAAATTATAAATACAGACTAAATCAGCTGTCTTAAGAATGTAAAATTTATATTCCAGTGACACCACAACAGATTCACCGCCAACTCCAGGTGAACGTCCTCTGTCCCTTCCTCACCACAAAACAGGAAATATGAAAAACTTTGTTACCTGGCAAACCTGAAGCCTCAATAATCTGAAATTACTCATATTTTTTTCTTTAAAAATAGGATATAAATCAAATTAGTCAAACTTTTGGGTACTTCCTCTTTAAAATATAACATGACTCATGTGTTATTGTTGGAAATAAATGCTACAAATTCATCAAACCTAGGAATGAGCCCTTGCCTCTTAGCAATTTATGTAATTATTAAAATTTTAAGTAAATATATTCTTTATAGTTCTGTAATCTTCAGTGGGATGACGGCCCCAAAATATACACCTTTTGATAAATTACTTATTCAGATTTGACAAAGAAAAGTTACCGAAGGTGAAATACAGCTTGTAAATATATTTTCCATGTATATACAGTTACTGACACCATTTTGATTTAAACTCTCTACAAAAATATTTTAAATAATATTTATTGATTATTGTCTTTAAAACGGAGATACTCAACTTTACTTTGAAGTTTTTTTTACTGTAGATCCAAAGGGTTTAAGAAAATCAGCTCTTTAATTTGTTGACTGTAAAACAGAATGGGAAACTGTTTTGGAATTTTGTCATCAATCAAAGACAGTTAGTCTGGACTTAAGCCATGTGTGGTGTTTTCTTTTGGTAGTTGTTGATGTCAGTCCACTAAAGTCTGTCAAGGCAGAGGGACAGGAAGGACATTAGTGGCAAAATCAAATGTCTGATTGGTTCTCAGAGAAGCAGGAAGTGCTGGTGAGCCTGGGAGCATAAAAAGGCCTCAACATCCACAGAGAGATGAGATCGTTTAATGATTTCCTGACATTATGCAGCCATGTGCTGCTAAAATATCATGATCTACAGTCAAACAGAAAAAAAATCTTTTGCTGCTGTCTCATCAGTTTCTCTAATGTTCCAAATTTCAGGACAGAAAGACCAGGTTAAAGTTTTAGGACTGCTATCCTGAAGAGATGATCCTAAAATCAATCTACACTAACATGACTATCACAACAGGAAATTCTTTGATTTCCAAAAACATATTTAAAATTAACCTTTTCATTTCTGGATCTTTAATTTGTCCAATCGCATTTAGGACCCTGAAATAAAATGTGTTTACATATTAAATAGCTGAATTTACAAATAATTGAATTTAAAATATATATATAACAGCTGAGAGTCTGCACCTTGAGCCAATATTATTCATATAACTGTAAAAAGAATTAGGTATTTTGAATGTAACTAAGTTAAAAAATAAATAAATAAACTGACTCCAGTGAATTCCTGATTTATTTGTACAGAAACTGGTGAATTTAAGTTTATATTACAATATATGTGTAACTTTAAATATAAAACAACAGTTTTAATATACATACATATATTAGATGTAGGGACTTTGTTTTTTATTCTTTCTTATATTATTTTTTTGTAACCTGCAGAACAATTCTATTTGGATTCTAGTCTTTACAAGTGCAGAAAAGTAGGCAGCAATACATAACAGAGCCTGGTACTTACCAGGTGACCCTGCACTTATAGTGTATGTACCTAGTACTTTCATGGTACATGGTACATATCTGGTATGTACTCGTTACATACAAGTATGTACTGGGTTTCCAGTCATTTCATAATCCAGTCCCTGTAGGAACCCAGTACACTTCAGGTATGTACCTGGCTGTATTATGTATTGATACCAATAAGTATATTGTACATGTTTGTGAATTTAAGTTTCAAATCAGTAAAAACCATGTACCCTCTTTAATGCTCGAATAATTTAAATATAGAAAAACTTTTATGAGATAAGCAAATAAAATAAATCGTTTTAGAGTAACGTCCAATTTACATGAAGTTTCAGCAATCGCTCATCTTCTGGGATTTTTGTTGTTTTTGCATGGATGGAGTCTCTACATTCATTAGTGTTTTGGTTAAGGCCGTTTGGTAAGAAAAGGGTCTGATTTAGCACGCTCACCATAAAGTAAAATAATCCTTCTGTCAGTCTCCGAGGCAGTCACAAAAATAAAAATCCCATCAGAATCCCTCACACAGAGAACAAACTGCTCTCCCCTGCTGAATGCAGCAGATTGAAACGGGAAACACTGAACTTCAAGATCCCTCCAGTGGCAAAACCGACACTGGCGTCAATGAGCTGGGGTCGGCAAAGGACGATGAACGAGAGCGTCAAGGGATATAAAACAAGAACAGGTACTATGATGGGCTTTCAGCTAACCATAGCAGCCTCCCCGTGGCTCAGGGTGGCCATTTCTAATTTTACTTTAAGGTTGGTGGAATGTCAAAGCCTGTAATCCCTCCCATTGATAAACGAACAAGCCCCTAAAACTTTCTCCTCATAGAAATCACTGAGAGCACTGCAAAGATGATCGTTTCTAAAGTCACAATCTACCACAAGTCGTCAGGGAGGAGGCGGGCACCATTTTAATAAATCTCAGTTTAAAAAGTCCTTGAGCATATGTGTGTGTGTGCGTGTGTGTGCGTGTGTGTGCACATAGGACTGGGTAAAGGACAACAGTTTTAGAGTAAAAAGCAGCACCATTTACTATAGTAACTGAATATTGTTAAAGTATCATTTGCACCTGTTTTTTTCCTAGAACTACATGAGCAGATCAAAAACAAGAACAGAAGGTCAGATGCAATGTGTGACATAAAATCTTAGCTAAGAGATTTTAATAACCAAAACAGATGCATTGTCAAATCAACCAACAGCTTCTTTAAATATAAATACTAAATGTATACTATAGATTTTGATATTGGTCTTACGATAGATACTATAAGTAGAATTAAAAGTGTTAGAATCACAAAGTTTTACTTAGGAACGGCCTTACTGCCGTCAAAAAAAGGAAACAAGGTGCATTTTCTATAACCTATAGATAAATATGAAATTCTTTAGTAAATTCTTCATATCTGACCTTGCAATTCAACTGCAACAATATCACATGTGAGCTTCATAATCTACATTTCCCTTGGAAATACAAACATGAATATTATAAGGTGCAAAATGCAGTGTTTGATACAGCCCCTTCTTCCAGGCTGTGCAAATCTGTCTTCTGTTAATAATTCATATTTGTTCTGCAGTGGAAATGTATCCAGCAGCTAATATTTTACAAATCTTATAAAATGTAAAATTCCTAAGACCGAGGGGTATTGCGGAAATGAAAATGCCTTAATGTGAAAAGGATGGACTAGAGTTTATATCCCTATTTTTAAATTAGGCCGGCAACAATGGTTTGATGTCTGGAGCACGCCTGGGTCTAAAAAAAGGAACCTGGGCAGTGATGTCATCAAGACTTGTGTAGTCCGCCATGATGGAAGGCTGTCTGTCGTTTACAGATGTGAAGAATTCTGGCCTCGTTACGTCAAATCTGACAAAGTAGGAATTTTAGGAATTTAGAAATATTAACTACGACTTCATATCAGGTTTTAAAAGCAGATTTGGTTAAAAACATAAGAAGTGTTCAATCTGAATTTTGCAAAAAAAAAAGTTATTTAGTAAAGACCGTTGTGTCTCTGGGTGCTTTAGCCACAGATCATTGTTGCCGGCGAGAGAAAAGTTGCACTTTGTGTTTTACTTTGAATGTGATAAGTGTATTATTGTTCTTATACACAGCTGGACAATGGCAACAATTCAGAGGACCACAGAAAGTTCTAAAAAAAAAGTTCCTAAATTTGACTGAAATGCATCGTTGATTGTATTGGAATATGTTGGCAAACCCCCCTTTTGGTCTTAAAGCTACACTAAGCAAAATGGAAATGTTAGCAGCTTGAAGTGGCAGCAGCATAAATAAAACCTAATGCCTGTATTTACCAATTCTGTTGACGTTGGGTCACTTTTGGTCAGAAAATATTAAATAAACCATAAAGAAATGGTTTGGTGTTACAGAGTCTCTGCTGACCAGACGATGGCAGCATTCTTCCTGTAATTAAAAACACAGCAACATTAGGATAACATCTTTGCTTAGTGTAGCTTCAGCGGGGGCAGCACAGAGCGTAGTGGACAAGCAGTGAGTTTTTTTAACAGAACCTCGGGGCTGAATGTGGCACGGCGAGCTGGTGTCGGATGGCGGTGGACGAGAGGAGCTAAGGGTGATTCTGTGAACCTCAAAGCCGTGTTTGGGCTTCAGGGATGTAGATCTCGATGCTGTCCGCCCTCTCTGTGGCTGAGTTCTGTCTGAAAGAAGCTGCTCGTTTGGCAGCCATGAGGCGTCTGCGGGCTTCCTGTCGCTGGCGGTCCTGAAGGTCCAGAGAGCGCTCCCGCGTCATGCCGCCACGCCCCCTGGACGGCCTTTTAGACAGAGGCGGAGGCCACTTCTGCTCCTGGGAACACAAGGAACAGTCACTGAATCCCCAAAGAAACATCTGAAGATTCCTTTTTTTAAAAATAAAAGCATATCATTACATTTAAACGTTTAATCAGCACGTCAGAGAGGGAGATAACGAGAGGCAAACAGAGCAAATTAGTCCAAAGAGTATTTTCGTGGGGAAGTAGAGAAGAATTCCCGAGTGCAGGGTATGTTTCTCTGTCTGAAAGCTGGCGTTAAACTCTGAAGGGGCGAGGCCAGGCATGCAGCATCTGTGGCACTGCTAGAGTTCAGCTCCATGGAGCTTGCAATGTGTCGGTTAACTGCTGGAAGTAAATGAGAGCTCACAGACAGAAGTGGAGCGTGGAGATAATTATCTAAAAGCCCGGAAGAATCTTGTCAACTTTTAAAACACCCAACCACCATCTAAATGTGCTTCTTACAACAACTGCAGCACTCTGCTGGTTTATTATGTGCTGTATTCAGGAGGCTGTTTAACATCTCAATTTCTTTTTGACAATGGAGGTTTGCACTTTGCCATCTAATACTATTGTAATCATATTGTAATATCAACTTTACAATCCTAATTATTGAAATACAAAATGGCTAGAAAATCAGACAAGACTGCTAACCTGTCAGTAGCTTGTAATGTATTTCATTATATCAGATTTAAACTATTTCTCAAACAACTTTATTATTTTCAAGTCAGGTTTTGACTATAATATATTACATTATTTCTTACAATGATGTCTGTATCCCAGTTATGTTTATTTTTTCTTGTTTTTTAAAAGGAAAAAATAAACAGTGTTCTTACTGATTGCTCCAGCATTGCCCCGTGGTCTTCTATAGTCCTGTACAGACCACCTGTGTTCCATTAGTAATCACCACATCGGTTGTCCTACAGTAACTATCTTTCCACATTTTACTGGGTTTTAAATTAAAGTCTAAGTTTTGATATTTATCCACCCATCTCATGTGTTTGAGTTCTTCAATAACAACTGTCTATTTATATTTATAAATCTCTCATCGATGCAGCAGCTGTTTTTCCTATCAAACATAAAATGTCATTCCTGTTTATTTTATTTTATTTCAATATAGGACTGTGTTACATCATGTAGTTAGTGTTTATATTGGAGCTACACTGATGCTAACACAAGAAAAATGTTAGTAAATCCTTAAAAAGAAATTTGTATGTGAGACAGTGACTTTAAATCTCTTGTGCAACATGATAAAAATATAACATCAATTACAAACAAATATAGTAACATAGTGTGTAAATGCTGTTTGATATATATGCATTATTTTTGCTCATTATTTAGCATGTTAAGAAAAAAAATCATGCTTTCTCCATAAAAAATATTTACCAAAAGGTGATTAGACTAAAACATCTTGAGGGCTTTAAAACTTCTGTAACTTTTCTGTCAGAACCCCATACTCCGTGTGAAAGAGATGATTATTTTACTCTGTGAACTCAGTGAGCTGATTTTTTTAATGGGAAGAGCAGCTTTTTATAAAGAATGCTGCCAGATTTTGCTAAACAGATGCTGCTTTCTTGTTTTGACTCTGTAACCTCCTGCTGGTCCCGAGCCTAAAAAAGAACACTTATATTATCAGAGCAGTTTCCTCCAAAAGCTGAGCAAGTTCATCTGGAGCCCATTAGGACTAATTATTAAGAGTGTTTGGAGGCTAATTATACCTTCTTCTCGGGGCTCTCCAACAGCTGCCACTGGTTGCTCTTGATCTGCTGCAGCTCATCAAACTTGGCAGTGACGTCATCGATGGTAAGCTGCAAAAGGTCCCAGAATCCAGCCAGGTCCTGAGATGTGGGTCTAGGCATGGCGCTGGGGTCCTGGAAAAGGCGGCCATTTACAAACTGATGGAACAAACTTCACGTCTGTCACGGTAAACTGTTAACAAATAGCTAAGAAAAGGTGACTTGTCCAAATATTGTGAAGACTGAAACTGTTTCCTATTTTCATCTGCAGAGTACACTTTTAAGAGTTTGAATAATTTTATATGTTTGCGGCTCACAGCCACTTCTACATTTAACCACTGGGGGGCAGTGCAGCACCAACATTAGGTCTAAATGTCCTTAGAAATAGTGAATCCACAAAAGGTTACAAAACAAAACCACCTGGACTTCTATTTTGTAACTGAAAGAACAGAGTACTGGAATAGTCCAGTTGGAGTTTATTTAATAAATTTAATAAAAAAAATAACAAAACAAAGTTTTTTGCCCGTAATGTCCTCTGTGGCTTTTTTTTTAATTGTAGCATTAAGAATTAAACTAACAAGCAATTATAAAAGGCTATTATGTTGACCACATGTACTAGAATACAAACGCACAGGAAGGAAACTGACCAGTGATCATTACTATTAATAATGCAAAATAAGCACACTGCACGTGGCATCTGTTAATGCCTGAAGGGGTAGTGGCGATAATGTTTTTGTCCCTGTCAGGGTGTGTGTACGTGTGTGTGTGTATTTGTCTGCAGCTTTAGCAAAACTTCTCATGAAACTCTGGTTGTATTTTAATAAAACTCATAAAATAAGAATCGGATGTACATCTACAACTGAATAAGTGTTGGAGTCAATTCAAGATGGTTGCCACAGCTACATTAACCAACACAAAAATCATTGCAAGTTATTCAGTTTTGCAGATATTCAGCTAAACCTTAGTGTGGTAGTAGCTGAGACTTGTCCTCAACACATTCTCACATGTATTCTTGCAATATCGCACAACACTTTTTACAAGGTTTGACCAAAACGTCTCTGACTCCGACCCGTCTCAGCATGAGAAAATCTTAAGTTTAAATCTCTGGTATAAGAGATGGCGGGTGATATGCATCATTTCAAGGAATGCCTTTTCCCCTTCATTTTACATTCAACTTTAATGTTACCTGTAAAACTTTAAATGCTAAACCTGCAGTGCCTGTTTTTACTGCATTACTGTACTTTGCCGTTTATGATACCAACCCAAATAACTGAGGAACTAGAAGTAGGACCACACAGTCAGATAAACCCAATGTCCTGAATGCCTCATCCAGCAAACAGAATGTAAACCAAGAAACTGTCTATCAAAGTTCAGAGGAACACTGTTATTTTTCTCCACAGAGTGCAGTTCCTCCTCCATCCAGCAGGTGAAATCGACTCCTTTCTTTCGGACAAATCTGAAAGCTCAGGGCAATCTAAAGCTTGTCAGTACCAATGTTCAACTTAATTCATCATCCTATTATCTGTAGGGAGAGAAGGAGAGAACGCACCCAAGATCATTCAGAAGAAAGCAACACACTCGAGATAAACATAAACAGAAAAAAACAACACAAGTCAGTAAGAGAGCAGACTTCACCTCCACGAGATTCTGCATTTCATTTTAGAGTTTTTGTTTTAATTAGCCTTGCATCAGAGAGTGTGATTAAGTTTCTGAGCCACTCTTCCTCAGTCTTTCCTCACTTTATCTTTGAAGCGTCCCACTTATAACACCACCGTATAGTAAAATATGCTGAGTCTGTGAATAGCTAGCATTAGAAAAAAAGGAAAGAGTTTCCTGTAGACGTGACATGAGGGCTAAACAGTGAGACAGTGTGGCAGTCCATTATTCAAACTCTGAGTTTCCCATTCAACCTGCTGCCTCTGCGCATTAATGGATTGCCTCAACACAGGTGCTGCTTCCTATTGGAATTCCCCTTTCGTCAACAGCGGGGTCAATACCAGCAGAGCGACTGCTCCACCATCGATCTCTGTGGGTTATTTTTGGAAGTGCAGCGTCAGGCCAAGTACTCGAAGCTCAGAGAAGGAGAAGACAATCTACAAGTTTACCACTGGTGAGCTGTGGTTTTCTACATAACTCATTAAAGGGATAGTCTGCTCATTGTTGAAGTGATATTCTGTCAAATACTTCTCAGTAGTTAGTATTTATCAGTCGTGACGTCAGTCATAGTGCACAGAGGATGCAGAAAGAGGCAGAAAGAGGCAAAAAGTGGCGTACAGGCTAGGATAATAGCTAGCCAAGTGAGGGCTGGCCATTCGTTTGGTGCTGTTTTCTCAACCAAACAAGGTCCGTGTTACTAGCAAATGTAAGACAAAGAAAATTTTACAACTACAACTGTTTTTTATTTTACAGCTGCAGTTTTGAACATGCACAATTTATTTGCAGCGTGTGTGTGGCTGAACATCTGCTGCTCTGACTGCAGCCTGTGAGGGGGAACCACACGCTGCTTGTTGTGTAGAGTAAGGTTCCACATCAGAGTCACAAGAAACACCTGAAAAAGTCACTAGATTTGTTCCTAGAGGGGTCTGAATAGTTGCTAATTATAGTGACAAAGTCGCTAAGTTGGCAACACTGTGCTGATGGTGCTGAGGCTGCGAAAGTATCAGCTCACCTGATCAGTGTGTCTCATCAGTACAAAGGTTCAATGAAATGTTCACAGCCTCATTTATAAGATCCATCTATGCTCAGCACACTGACGCAGTAACATGTTGTTCGGCTGAGAAACCAGCGACGAGGTAAACAAACGCTGACATGCAAAAGTCTAGACATCTAATATTAGCTAACGTAGCGTTTTTTCATACTTGTATAAAGTTTTTTTTTTTTTTTTTTAGAAAAAGAGTCATTTTATAAACCTGAAAAACAATTGAAAAAAAACATACAAAAATTGGCACTCATTTGGGTAGCATTAGCTGAGTCTAGACATTCATTCATTCATTCATGAAGAGCATGAAGAGGTAAAAACTAATAATAATCAGTTATCAGTGGTACTTTCACTTTATAATGATTAGACTATTACTTTAACAGTATTCAGATAGAAATGTTGTTTGAAACATTCATTACTCACCAGATTCTGTTGGCACAGCCAGTAAAACTGTTGAAACTTTTGAGACATTAATAGCTGAGCACTTCCAACTGCACTCCGGATCTTTCCTAGGACTGAAGCACACACACACACACACACACACACACATATTCTGGTTTAATTACTGACAGCTCAGTAAAACTCTACATGTTGTCTTTCATTCATTCAGAACAATCCAGTCTGTTAATAGGTTATCTGTTACGACTTAGTATCTTTATAGTCAGCATCAAAAAGAAGAAGTGATATGAAGTGAGACCAGAGTCATGAGAGCGTTGATGTCAGGCAGCAGAAAGCCACGCTTCCCTCAGGATACTCACTCTCCTCTGACAGGTCATGCTCTTCCGCTTCCCGTTCCATCTCTTTGCACCATCCCTCCAGCCGCTTTGTTTCATTGTGAAGAAGCTGCATGAACCAGCCGCCGTCCCTCCGGATGGGGGACACTCGGCCTGTGTCGGTGCTCTCCAGGCTGGGTTCAACCAGCCAGGATTCAGGCTGTGGGCTGGGAGGCCCACTCGAAGGCCGGTAGTCCTCCCTGTAGCTGAACAGGCCCTGTGTGCGTACCGTCCGGATGGCTCCATACTGCGTCGGCGTGCTGGGCTCAGAGTGGCGCCCGAAGGCACCACCGAACTGCAAACTTTTGTCCTCCATGGAGGGAAAGCCCTCCAGCTCCATGTCTGCCTGCACTGCAGTGGTCACACTGTTGGAGCGCTTGAACCTCCCATGTCTAACAAACAGAAAGGGACCAACTTCAGACATGAAGTACATCTGTTGGAATACTTTCATCGGCACCACGTACCGTTTTTTATCCTCCACTTGGATTCCTATGGAATGAAACTGAGGAAGGCCTTTACTTTCAGCCTCAGAGTCTGTCACAGTTTCCACCTGAAAAATACCAACAACAGCACACAAACTATGATCACTTTTAATCTAAATGTACACATGCAGAGAAATATTCACACATTTATATTTTTTCAACACACAAAATTTGCAAATTGGAAGCTAAATCTAAAGACTTAAGGAACATGAGACTTTTCATATATACTACCAATTACAAATTTGCACAAATTTAGCTTAACTTTCATTTTAGCATTTTTAAATGTGTGTACCTGAAAATAACAAGAATTGTGACAATTAGTCCTTAAGTTGTGTGTGTGTTTTTTAACTGAACTGCTCTCACATATTAAATCATGTCTGTATGTCAGTAATTTAACCTTCAATGAAAAACACTGTTACCTGTATGCCGATAGAGGAGCGGGGGGTTTTGAGGTACTCCTCAGCCTTGGACACCAGCACCGCTTTGTCACACGTCTGGACCGAGGTGTGACTGCCTAAAGACGCGTGCCTCTTGCCTGCAGCTGACTCCATGGCCATGGTAACAGCCTTGGTGCTGTCCAGACTGTCCATGGAGCTGTAGATGGGCCGTCCGAGGCTATCCGTTGTCCACAGGCCCCCCCGCAGATGCCTCCCCTCATGGTAGGCATCCTGGGTGGACTCTGTGCTGCTCTGGGCTGTCACAGAGATAAGAGGCTTGGTGGTGGCTCTCGGGGGCACAGGAGGTGGGGTCTTCTTGTAACTGGGAGGATATGATACCGCTGGATAGCAGAAGCAGGATGAGAGGAAGAGGACGAGGCAAAACAAGGGGAGGGAATAAAAAAAAAAAAATGATGATGAATAATGTGGCAGAAGCTGAAATAGGCAACTGTTGCGGTTCACCAACATCACCCAGCGTGATGGAGGAGCCTCACTGCATGATGAGAGACCGAGCACCACGGCAGGTTAGCCATTAAAGCGAGGTGAATGTCAGTAAGGTGGAACAAAACAGCAGCCTTTTTTTTCCAAGTCGGTGCAATGAAAGATTATGGAAAAGATTTTTCTTTTAATGCAAATGAAAAAATTGATGATAATTCATCTAGATCGATCTTACAGCAGAACTGGTAACATTCAAGTTTAACTCACTTTGCAAAAGAACTAAAATCATCTAGCTATTCAGCATCTACAGTAAATATTTCTAAAACCGTGATCAGAAACACTGTTACTCTACATCATTCTAGAAAAACCATTCCATCGAATTATTTTATTTTTATTGTATTTATTACTCTTTGCCACTGAAATGTTACCAAACCTCTTCAGTTGAGGTTCTGACTTGTTTCAAATAGAAAAGCACAGGTGCAATTGCTGCATTAATGATGGCTCAGTTCCTCCTTGTTGACGCAGGAAGTGATGCCAGTAACGAGATGAACATTAAAACCTCCTGGAATCAAACCATCATTAATTTACCTCTGCGTTTCCTGCCATGGCGTCTTAAATGTCTGCAGTGAAATGGGACGACTGAGGGAGTAAGTATGAACAAAACGACAGAAACCTGCATAGTGCAAATTTAAATAGTTCACATTATTCCAAAAGCTATTAATATTTGAAAGAACAATTTAAACTAATGATTTAGCAAAAAAAAACCAAAATGCTAAAGATCCACAATCTTGATTTGTAAATTTACTTCTCGTGATCATAAAAACTTAAGAAATATGTCTTAGTTGCATTTTTTTGAGCTCAATAAAAAGTGATTTCTTTGTAAGAAAAATAACCTAAGAGGAAGAATGTAAACCACAGCTGAAATCGTCCTAAACCCAGTCGACACAGATCTATAGTAGCTCCCACTGAGAAATCAATCATTCAGTCGTTCTGATTATTTCCTCTACTCACCCACTTGTGAAGTCTCTCATTCATTAACACATCCGGCAATTTACATAAACGCACGTTATCTAATATTCAGCAGGGTGATTACATTACCTAATAGAGGAATATTGGCAGTCTCTGACTGTTCAAATGCTTGTACTGGTAACAGTAAACACACATTCGCTACATTAGGGGTCCCCAAGTATTATAGAAGAACACAATTTCCTGTGATTACAGTAACTCATTTTAGGCAGAACGGGTTTTCTACCATTATTGGGAATTTATTTTAAGTGACAAATTTTCTGCTATTTACAGTAATTCATTTTAGGTAGCATAGCTTATTTTACAGTTCACAATAATGCATTTTAGGTGGTGCAGATTCTTTTTTAGCATTTACAGTAATTCCTACATCTGGCTCAGGGTTTCCTTTGCTTCTTTCTGTAGTACAGCATACTATATAATAGACCGTGGCTAGAAAAAAAAAATCCTTCTTTAGGTGGACCTTGTTGAATTTTAACTGAAGAGCACTGCTGTACGTACAGGTAATCAGGTATATTAGGGCAAAAGGAGAGAACAGTTTAAAATTCAATTCAGTCCCAGACTTGATTTCCTCCCAACACAAAGTGGTGGAGTTTGGTAGAACACAGCAGGTGGCCACCGGAAAATAAAGATCACAATGACTCACAGAGTACAGTATCTAACTCCACACTTTCTATTATTACACACGGAACCTGCTTGACTTAGTTTCTAAATTGAAAACGTTACACACTGCTTGGTGCCAGCAGCACAAAATGGAATACAACAAATGTCTGATTTACAGATTTGTCCATCTTATCTGTTCCACCTGTCTATTTTTAATGATAAAACGCTGACCAAAGCTCCGTAACAGTGGTCTAGTTTTAGAAACTTCTTTGTATTTAATTTCTAGTAAATTGTCACAATTCAATGAAATGATGGTGATGAGGATGTAAATGTAAATTAGGCTCATTTATTATTATTATTATTGTTATAAGGCACTGCACAAGCTGAGGAAAATAAGCCAAAATCTAGTCTAGACAAAAAAAGAACAGAACAAGCAAAAATCGGTGTCAAAAGATACAACTGAAGACCTGCAACTAAATCTGCATTAAGGAAGTAATGAGTAAACAAAGACAGGTTTGGCATTTAGTAAACTAAAACCAGGTGCTTGGAGAGCAGAAAGCAACATAAGTGAATAAAAACCTTCAGTCTTCACTTAAAAACTATAAATTTATGTAGCAGACATGATAAAGGATAGTCAAGTTCTGTAAAATGTTAACCAAATTTGCATCAATGCTTCTTTTATCATTTCCTTTAGCATAAGAAAAAGTGGAGCATCCTTAAAAAAAGAACAGATTATTTTATCCCATAATTGTTTGTGGTCGGATCTTTTATAGAGACCCTCACTTGTCCAGATTCAATCAATTAGTGACTTCTGAATGTAGCATTTAGGTCTTCTTTTTGATACTTATTTCGACATTTAATTCAAGTTTCTGCTATACCTTTGAAAAAAAGAAAAAAAAACTATTTCATGTCAAAACGCAGTGCCTTCTTTTTATGTTATGGACAGCCCATTAAACAATAAGATGTTGTAATTTAACTATGAAACTTGAATTCTGGTTGGTAATGTAGCTAAAAATGAATGTCCTCCCCAAAGAAACATTCATATAAATACACACAGCAAAGACTAGCTGCAGATAATGAGTCAGGGGATCACATCGTTTCAAACCAATTCATTTAGTCCAAAAGGAAAAGTCAAAAAGGGGTCTCTGACATTGTCTCTTCAGTGGGATTTTGCAACATCTGGTTAACGGACCACCGAACAATTTTCTGCTGAAGTAATGAACGCGACTGTACTCCCACAGCAGGTTAACAAAGACATGCCTGTTGAGTCAGCACCACACAGTTCCTCATCACTCATTAACTTCCTGCTTGTCTAAATGGATTGACATTTGAAAACACATTTTGCTGCCTTACATTAGTGCTCTGGACTTCATTATAAAATCATTTAATTTAGTTAATGTTGTTTAGGTGAAAACATTTCATTCGGTGATTGGAATATTGGGACATCATGAGACTTAAATTGCCCTTCTCAGTATGGGGTAAAGGGAAATTACTTAAATAAATGAAAGCACTGAAGTTTCCCTGAATGGTCACTAGATGTCCTCCTTTAAACTTTAGGTCTTTCCATTTCTCAGTCAGAACAAGACCTGGACAAAGTTCAGGATTTACATGTGCTTTAAAAGCCTGACGATTATTATATATATTTTTTATAAATCATTATTATTATTAATCGAGCACTGGCAAGGAACATTCTTCATCATAATATTATATATTACAATGATGTAGTTCTAAATACAACCAATTTTTGGTCCAGCATAAATACACATTTCCTGGAAGCAGAAAAAAACATGATCCTGGGATTTGATGATTGTTGGAGCTGCAGCAGATCTACTGAAACTAATCTCAACCAAAAGTGGTGAGTCATTGTGTACAGGCTAACTGAACTGAATATAAAACACCTCTCCAGATGTTGCATCATTTCCTACAGAAGCATCTGGCACAGAATGTGGAATGTCGGAGCTCGAGCTGAAAAGTGTCTAAGTGCTGAGGAGCAGATTCTGGTTGTTTTACCTCTTTCGTTTTTCCTTAAGGTGTGAAAGAAAACTAAATCTGATGTCAGTACTAACACTGAAGCCTCGCTGAGCTCTGCTGCCATACAGTCACAGGACCTGTGACATTTTAAGGAAGATGTCTGATTTTTTTTCCCCTTGCTTTGTTCCACCTCAGCTGAAAGCCCTCAACGACATAAATCACAGGTGGAGAAGCAGCTACAGCAGAGCTGACTTTGAAATAGAACAGTTTCAGTTAACACTGGATAATATTATGGACAAGGGAAGTTTAGTGTCCTTTGTTTAGTCAAATGTTTCTGCCTGTGTTTGCATTGGATTGTCTGGATGAGCACTGCTGCACTGAGCCGTTCAGTAAACAGATCCACACACTGTGGGAGCAGCCGGGACTAAATGAACCAAAATGTCACGCAGTTAATTAGTGTTGCTTTTCTGCTAGCTTATAAAAGAACCAAAGCATAATAGTTGATACCTTATAAAAGTAAAAAATAGGCGCTTCAGCTACTTGTTTATTTTGAAATGCCTGAAGATTTATGATACATCCACCATTTACAGGAAACATGGTTGGTCTGATAATTCCAAAAGTCAACAACCAAAGCCTGACTCTACATATATTTTTTTCAATAATTAACCTATTTCTCTACACCATACAGGTCTTCAACTCTCTTTCTCTACATGTCATCCAGCCAAGTGTCACTCTCCTTGGTTTGTTTCTTATCAACTTAGACTTCTGTTACAGAACAAGTCCAATATACTGTATATATACTGTACTTGAGTTTATTTGTTCACTTATAAATGAAAAGTTGATCGAACGTACTAATTTCAAAAGGGCAAAAATGCATCTAGCACTGCTACCTGGAGGAGGCTGAGCGCGGTCCACACTGCATGAAGTAGGGAGACGAAACTGAATCCCTGCAAGAAGCAAACGACATCAGTTAAAAAGAACAGATGCACGAGTTAAATATAACAACAAACAAAAGAAACATGCACGTAAATCAGTTATATGCACGCTATACGAACAGCAAATGCCAAAGAAATTATGTACAGGACTTTTCTTTGTTTGTTCTTTTGCAATTAAATAATTATCAAGAAGAGAAAGAAACTCAGATGTGTTTTGGTTTAAAGAGTTGGGAAAATATTTAATCATTTTCTTTTCTAACAAAAAATGTTCAGTAGAATTGAAAGGAACTTAAAAAAAACAGCAAATCTGGTTCTTAATGTTTCACCAGGAGGAAAAATAAAAGATGGAAACTTAAGATTTTGGTGAACTGACCAGCAGACTGTGTTTCTCTCTCTAAATTCAGGCATTTTAATGGAACATGTGACCAGAAAGGCAATGCCTGAGGACAACATTCCTGGGGTGCATAAAACAATATGTATGTAAAAAATCAATATGTATTTTTGTAAGTAGCATTTAAATATTTGTCTATACTTTGTATATTTTTGTTTTGATTTGATTGCCAATGCAGGAATAAAAAACAAAGCCAGAAAGATCAAGTTGAAGAGGATATTTAAAAAAAAAAATAATGTAATTCTTTTGGTAACAGCAAGTCAAAGGCCTTCAAAACCAATTGGTTGTTAGGAATGTTGCCATCTGCATTGCCTTATTATGTCAATCATTTCTCACAATTTAATAACCAGTGCAAACTTCAGTCAACTAAATCAGTAAAACATAGCATAAGACAACATGCATCATCTAAATATGCAAACATTCTGCTCTACATATTCATATTACACAGACGTATAAGAAAGAGAGCTGAAATTACTGACAAACTGAGTCAATTTAAAAAATTCATTATTAATAAAACCAAATTAAAATATCAGATGGATTTTTTGAGTCAACCTTTTGATCTATTCATTCTGTTCAGTAAAATATGTAGAAGCTTCTTTTGTTAATACATTGCAGCTTTAACTGAGAGGCAAAATACAAGAACTTTCAATAAAAAGTACTGATTTAAACTAAGAAACTATTCAATAGCTGTAAGCAAATGTCAACAAAATAGAAGCCGTAAAAGAAGAACTAAGTCAATCATGTGACATTTTTATAGAATTAATAAAATGAGGTTTGGACAGCGAGACAAGAGGGTCAGACATAATGTGGTGGAAGACAAAAAACACACTTTTAAAGTGGAAAGTAAGACCGTCTGTCTCTGTTCTCTGGTTTTACTTTCAACCCTGCTTCTGATGCAGTTTTCTTCAAAGGTTGGCGAGCTGCACGAGAGCATTTTGAAGCTTTTGGAGCTTTTTGAAGTTTCACTTTTCATGATCCCATTTTCCAAATTATCTACTGAACAGGAATTACAATAAATCACAGCTTTTGTATTACTCATTGGCTCCAGGGCCTCAAGTCATACTTTACATGAAATCCAAAACACAGCTGGATATGGAGGAAGTTATCTAATGTCAGATTTTTATTTTTTTATTTTTGGACAAATGTAGAGATTCCAAATTAATTATATAACATGATTAAAATACTTAAAAACATGTACAGACTTCATGTAAAGTCCAACCTGGTATCGTTCCATTTAAATTTTGTTCGAGAATGTGACAGACCTTTACTTTCCTGAGGTTTCAGCGAGACTTCTCAAACCTGCTCCTTTTGCTTTCAAGGCTTTAATTTTTCAGAAAGAAAATGGCGAAAAACGTTCTGACAGTGTCTCCACTCCGTCCAACATTCCCTCCATTTGGGCGAGAGGCTGTTCTTGCCGACTCAGACCGGCAAAGAGGCTGGTGGGTCGCTGCCCGGGCTACGCAAGTCAGAGTGTGGTGTGGGGTCATGAGTGCAGTGATTGATGAGTTTCTTACATGAGCATGGGGGCTGAAAATGGAACAACATGGATGTGGTAAAAAAAATATCTGCACTGCTCGAGACAAACAACACAAAACTTCTCAAAACAGACTTGTAATCATTCTTCTTCTTAAAAATATTATACAAAGAATTTTTGTTCTAAAACCTGGTTATCTTAAGAGACCTGAACTGTCAAAAAAACTTTCTTTAAAGCTGCAGATTATTCATTCAGTCCCCACTACCAGCAACACTTTAAATATTGGGTCATAGGCTGAATGGGCTGTCCAGTATTATGCTACGTTATGGTACTGTAGTAGGAGTAGTGCAGTACTTGCACCTTTACATACATATATATATATATATATATATATATATATATATATATATATATATATATATATATATATATATATATATATATATCTTTTTAAAAGGCAATGATGCAGTGCAATATACTGAAGTGTTAACTTGCTCTAAATGTTAATTTTTTATGAATCTCGAAGCTATCAGTGGTAAAAGTACTTGGTCTAAACACGTTTCCAAAAGCAGACAATAAAATATATTGCATCATATTGTATTGTACATCATATATCATATGTCAGATTGCGTCGTATTATATATCATAACTTATTGTAACATATTGAAGTTAGTTTGTTAGTGCTGTAGTTTAATAATCTGTCTGACTCACCAGATAAAGACAGCTAAGACTGCTCATTGTTTTGTGATATTTTCCTTTCTGGATTTATTCCCTTTAACCATTTTCAATATCTTTGTTAGGAAAAAGCAACAGTCTCATCAAAAGCATATTACTTAACAGAAAAAAGTTTAGGAGTCTTAACTTCTTTAATGTTATTTAAAAAGCATAAAACAAAAAAAAAACATTTACTTCTTGAATGTTTTTCCCTTTTTGAACCCCTGTATCTATTCACAGAAACGTTTTTACATGGGTTGCAAAAACCTAAGCAAACCACATAAGTATATTAACTTTAAAACCATTAAAAGTTACTGTTTACAATTTTTTTTGTTGGTTTTAATTATGCTGAAATGTCTTTCAGTTTGTATAATTTTTAATTTGAATTGCTGGCAAGCAGGTTAGCACCCTGTCTCTGATATGTTGCCTGAATTTAAAAGGATTCACCTCACAGGTGAAAAACTAACAGCAGTAAGCAACAGAGGCGCTGCTGCCAAAAGAGATGTCAAAACAAAGCAGGAAGTTTTAACCATTTTGCACAAATATCCAATTAAAGTTCTGTTTCTTAAGGCTTCTACAGTTACACAACTCAATGTCACATTTATTGCTGGAATGTAAACATTTGCAGCATTAATGAAACAAGTTAGTTATTTTTTCATTATTTTTATAAAAATTTAGACATGCATTTACTCTAGTACCAACCAAATCAAAGTATATATTTTTTAGAACACATTTAACACCACTTGACTTTTTTTTTTCTCAGATTGTTGAACCACTGACTTTCATCCATGTTCATTATTTTTCTTTTATTTGGTGAAATAAGTTTGTCTGGAACCAAGGGATGCTCATTTTATATCCTGTCATGTTTGTCTCTTTACAATTGTTAACCAAGTTAAAGAATTTATTATATTTTTAGAGAGTGTTCTGCCACTGACAGTAAAAATAACTTCTTAAACTAAAAGATCTCTATATTTATAAGAACAGTGTTTAAAGGGAACATATTCCCTTGTCGCAGTCTTGTGAAGGTGGATGAAGTAATGAATGAATGAATGATGGATGGATGGATGAAATAATGCATGAATGAATGGAACAGTTAGGACTTCAGGGTGAGTATTGTTTCTAGAGGCTGCTGGATTTCAAATTTTAAATAAATTGTTGTCTAAAGGTCTCTTCTTCTTAATGATTAAACAAGCATGTTGTTTTTAGCCACATACATATATACATACAGTGGTGATGCCCCCATGGATGCAAGGTGGGTTAACCTTTATGTAAGAGTATCACAACAAACCAAGACAAATCAATGGTCTAAAACTATGGTTTGAACAACTTTTACTGCCCTTATCCTTGTGAGGAAGTAATAACTCCACAATAAATTGAGGAGTGTAAAATAACACACAAAAACAGAGAAGTAAAAAACTGAACTGCTACTAAAATGCTTTCCTGAATGTTAGATATATAATTTACAAAGTAATAGGAACATATTTTTGGTGTATTAACAGTTAATTTCCAATTTCATGAAAGCACATAAAAACTTTGCTTCAGAACAAACGTCCTTGGTGCACAAAACCTTTAACAATACAGAGGATGGTTTTGGCAGAAAACAAAAACGGGTAGCAGTCAGGGGTGTAACGCTACGCCTAAGTGACAGTTTTGTATGTACCTCAATATGAGGGTCATGGTTCGGTACGGCTTAGAGAATCAAATGCCAAATCCTAGATTTATTTTCTGTTTTATCACACACAAACTCTTCTAGAAACATAATCTGAAAAACAACCCATCCTTGTTAGTAGGGAGGGTCTAAAGTCCCAGGTCATGTACAACAAGACTGGATTTATCAGCTGATAACTTGATTAAAAAACAACAACAAAAAAAAGTCATAAAAGTCTTTTCCATCTAATCTGAACTGTAAACAGGCTGTGTTAAAAAAGAGTTTGATAGATTAAAAAAATTGTTAAAAGAAATTAAAATAAAGGAGTCTTTGCTTCAGATAATCTGAGACTTGATACAAAATAAAAAGTCCTATAATGTGAAAATATAAAACAGACAAACTTAGCTTCTCTGTAAATTTACTGCTATTGACATCCGAAATATTAAATAAATATACAAATGGCCTGCCACAGTAGGGAACCTTTCAAAGCCCAATTACATGATACAACTGCTTGCCATACAGGCACCACTAGTTTGGCTCCAGGAGCTTTTCACACACAGCTGATTAAAGAGGCAGGTCCTCAAGCTTCCGACTGTTATTCTGAACCACTTAAGCCTTGTTTTATGTAAAGTGCTTTAGATAGATACCTTTTTGTTGGAGCTATCAACCAATGCAGTTGAAAAAAAAAAGCGTGCAACCACCTCTAGATTGGAGCACTGATCACCTGTGACTGATGTACTCCTCATATAGTTCCTGTAGCTGTCCGAAACATCTGTTTACTGACCCTTTATAGTAAAAATAGTTGTACTGTTACACCCCCAGCAGTAATACATAGTACAGCCTGGTATGTACAGGGTACATAACAGGTACTTAATGGGTCACGATTATGAAGTGACTCGTTATTCTGTACTTACATGGTACATACTGGGCTGTTTTATGTATGGCTATCCCAAAATATTTATCATTATAATAAGCTGCAGTTAGTTTGCTGCAAATTTACAAGAAAAGTTCATTAGGAGCTTTCAGTGACTTTCAACCAAAGACATGGCACTGACACAAATCTGCAGTTATAATATTTATAACTAAAACCATTACACTCAACTTTCAAAATCAAAGTCCTATTTAGCCCTCAAAAGCAGCTGATTTAAACACAATCTATAAAATGTATTTCAGTACATTAATACCTAATAATATAATCTTGTGTTCTCCATTGATTTGTGGTGATTTGGTCATAACCTGCCACCTTGTTAGCCAGAAAAGCCTGAAATAAAGACACACTACTGCCTGCTGACTTTATTCCCCTTCTGTTTTTCCAAAGAAAACATATACAATGGTTAAAGCAAGAGCGTGAATCACTAATACCAATGAATTTGAACAGAACTGTAATATTAAAACAATATTAAAACACAACAAAAACAAACCAACTTAATCATTTTATGGACTCTGTAACAGACGTAATGCATGTCTCAGTTTGGTATGTTCCATTTGCATAAAATAAAGTTCAAATGGAACGTTTAGTCCTGTTTCTAACTGTGTTTAAATGAAGTAAATACAACCAGTGAGCTAAGACAAGGCCAAAGGCCGCTTAGTTTAGTGCTTGTGGTTTCTTCGTCTTGGAAATTCCACTGAATTCAATGTGAAAACGGATGAAAACATTCAAATGGATTAAACAAAGTATACATGGTGATATCTTCAGTTTATGATAAATTCTTATTTTACCAGGTGAAAAATGATGATGAGTCAGACAAAACATATGAAAAACTGGAGTAACAACATACAGAAAAGAAGATAAAGCAGTTCCCTACCAGACCTACCGTACTCTCTACGCCCCCCAGCTAAGCTACGGGCGCCTAAAATAAAGGGGAAAAAATGATAAAATAAAAACAAATAAACCAACAAAAACAAAAAAAGGTGACAGTAGAAAAGTAAGGCATATTGAAAGGGTTAAGGGTTCATGTGGTGCAACTGTAGTGTGATAAAGAGTGTAGACTTTGGACACAAACCTTTGCTGCAAGGCAGTTTTATCTTTAAATGCATTGTAAAGCTATGACCCCTATTTTGGTAACCATAAACATAAACATCAGAAAAAATTGAATCCATTGTTTTATATCAATTTATGAAAAATACATAAGGCCAATAAAAGAAAAATCACAGTAAACACCACAATAAATAATGTAAGAAAAAAAAGAGAAAAAAGGATCACACAATTTTTTTTCATCATTTCAACAAAATAAGGAAAAGGCAAACAAAAAATAGGTTAAATAATAGTTTTTAGACTGATGTAATCAGAAGCTTGACAAGATCAGTTTGTGTCTGAGATCCCTGAAAAGTTGCAGTATGAACAGAGAAGCATGTTTCATCCAAGACATCTTGAATAAATGAGGAGCACAAGTTGGAAAATAAAATAAAAACAAAGGTTTATATTCAAGCAGTATTACAGGTTTAGGTGATTTCATTCAAAATCCCATGTCCTTCACAGAGTTGGCACAGTTGTTGCATCAAATATCTGGGTTACAATAAAATGTAAATAAAAACCCCAATGAATTACTTACATATTGTAACATACTGGATAATGTTGACACTTTACAAATTAAATAATTCAATACACAAAATATGGATGTATGTTTAAAAATAATGGTAAACACCCTTTTGTTTATTTTGTATTTATTCTTCTTTATTGTACATCTTTCATTTATATATATATATATATATTTGTATCATTTTAAAATAATTTGTAGATCTGTATATAGAGCTGTGTTTTGCTACATTTCAACTTGCTTTAAGGAAAGAATAACTTCTTTGGGCTAAATAATGAAATGATGATGACACATGAAATAAACCTACAAGTTAACTCAAATCAATAAATTACCAGTTTGTACTCACATCTTATATAGATTAGAATAATGTTTAATATTCCTAATTATTTACTGCATTCACAGGGTTTTTCTTCCCAAATTAGCTGAATACATTTACATTATAGTATTTTTTTTGTTTTGTTTTCGTAAGTGATGTCACAAATCATACAGATGCTACTACACGGCAGGAGTCTCACCAACAAACTCGGATTCCAGTTTTAACAAACCATAATGGAGAAAAAAAGCAAAAAATATTATAGCTTTTAATGTACCACCAATGTTTACTAAAAATCAATTCCATTTCAGGCATTTACTACATGAATGAAGCGTAAATGTAACTAGACTTAACATTCACACCAATTTAGATGACATTCATCCAGAAACGAAAGACTTGCATAGAATGAATGAATAAAAGACATCATGACTAATCAGTGTAGAGCACCTTCAAATTAGTTTCCACACTCTAAGCGATGGAAAAGTCACAAGTACTAGAACAAACCCTCCCCCCATTATAAATAAAAAAAGAAAAAAATAGTAACACTATTTATAACACTTATTTTTATAATAAACTGATTATAGACTAAATATTGTCACAGTCAAATGCCTTATTTTATCAGTAATTTATGATATGCCAGCCTTTGGCTGATCTGTAATGAAAAACTTAATTAAAAATTCTTTAGCTTTAAAAATTATTATTTTTTTATGTATTGCACACAGTAGAGATGGGTTTATTCCTCCCTATTCTACACTTTACCAAACCTCTTTAATCCTCTCATTTAGAATCAGGGGTTTGCCACAAACACAAAGCACACAGAATATAGTGGTTAGACTGTCAAGGCAAGTTAATCATTTATCTAGGCTTAACAAAACTGTGGATCAGATCAACTGCCCCAAAAGGACATTTCTACACTTTTTTCTGTTGTGATGTTACTATTAAAGCAATAGCTCAGATCGTTTGATGTAGGGTACCATAGAAAGGCTATGAACAATTACTATCTTACCTGTTGTAGATACACTATATTGCCAAAAGTATTCCCTCACCCATCCAAATAATTGAATTAAGGTGTTCTAATCACTTCCATGGCCACAAGGGTATGCAGACTGCTTCTACAAACATTTGTAAAATAATGGCTCGCACTCAGGAGCTCAGTGAATTCCAGCGTGGTACCATGATAGGATGCCACCAGAGCAATAAGTCCAGTCATGAAATTTCCTCGCTGCAAAATATTCCACGGTCAACTGTTAGTGGGATTATAACACAGTGGAAGCAATTGGGAATGACAGCAACTGCCATGAAGTGGTAGACCACATAAAATTACAGAGTGGGCTCAGTGGATGCTGAGGAGCATAGAGCACAGAGGTCACCAACGTTCTGCAGAGTCAACAGCTACAAACCTCCAAACTTCATGTGGCCTTCAGATTAGCTCAAGAACAGAATGTAGAGAACTTCATGGAATGGGTTTCCATGACTGAGCAGCTGCATCCAAGCCTTCCATCACCAAATGCAATGCGTTGGATGCAGTGGAGTAAAACACGATGTCCACTGGACTCTAAAGCAGTGAAGACATGTTCTTTGGAGTGACCAATCAAGCTTCTCTGTCTGGCAATCCGATTGACGAGTCTGGTTTTGCCAGGAGAACGGTACTTGTCTGACTGCATTGCGCCAAGTAAAGTTTGGTGAACAGTTCGGGGATGGCCCTTTCCTGTTCCAACATGAGTGTGCACCAGTGCACAAAGCAAGGTCAATAAAGGCAAGGATGAGCAAGTTTGGTGTGGAAGAACTTGACTGGCCTGCACAGAGTCCTGACTTCAACCTGATATGACACATTTGGCATGAATTAGACTGGAGACTGAGCCAGGCCTTCTGTCCAACATCAGTGTCTGACCACACAAATGCGCTGGTAGAATGGGCAAAAATTTCCATAAACACACCCCTAAACCTTGTGGAAACCCTTCCCAGAAGAGTTGAAGCTGTTATAGATGCAGAGGGTGGGCCAACATCATACTAAACTTTATGGATTAAGAATGGGGTGGCACTCAAGTTCATATGAGTGTGAAGGGAGGTGAGCGAATACGTTTGGCAGTAAAGTGTAGCTTTTTGAGCAACCTCAGTTTGGAGAAATAAAGTTGAATTCTGACAAGATTGATAAGCTACCGGCTAGTTCAAGTAGGGTTAAGATGCCATCTTAAAATAACTCCAATCTCCAAAACATTTGAAAATGCCTAATGCAGACACTATTTCACAAATTTTTACACTGATTTTATTTTTGCTTTACACAGTTATTTACATGAAAATCAAGATTATTTGCAAATATAAGTAGTGGCAGCAGTGGTATAAAATCCTGGTCTTGGAGCGCCACTATCCTTTATATTTTAGATGTTTTTTGTGCTCCAACACACCTGGTATGAATAAATGGGTAACAAACAGGTTTTTGCAGAACTTGAGGACTGAGTAATTCGACCATTGAATCAGGTGTGTTGGAGCAGGGAAGCAACTAAAACATGTAGGATAGAGGCCCTCAAGGACCAAGATAAGACACCACTGAGCTAGCTGAAGCACATCAGTGCAGCCTGGCACACTTCTTGTAGGAATATTATTATATTTCTGCTGAAATAACTGTGATATAATTCATATACAAATGTTCGAGATCTGAGTTGTTTTACGACACAGTAATCAAGTTTGGACTCTGCCCCAACTGGATTAGCCAGCAGCTCATTAATCCAGTCAAAATAAAGTTCTGTTTATCCAAAATGAATACATTAAAATAACCATCTATAAAACATAACCCCACTTCAAAAAATCCAAACAATCCCTTTAATTCTAATTTTACTTGTAGTACACTTTTTAAACAGAGAAGTATTATTTAAAATTTACTTCTATCTCACAATAATGTCTTTTGGTTGTGCAAAAGGGGAAGAGGTTCCACTCCTTTCATAAAATGGAAGATTTCTTGCTTTTATTAAAAATCTTAAATGTTCACATTTCAACTTGAAATCTGGTAAATCTGTGCTGCTGTTTTTATTCAAAGATAAGCGCTGTCGAACTTAGACTTTTAGTTGTTGGCATCAGTTCCATGAACTTTCGTGTGCCATGTTGTTTCAGTGGAGTGGAAAAACAGTAGAGGAGAATGGCAGTGGCTAGAAAGCAACTATTATTTCATTAGGAAAAGACAAAATGAGCAATTGGCCAAATGTAGCAGATGATTAAGGACTCCCACCCATTAAGGTTTGACAGGAGTCCAGCTTAGCCATCACTAGTGAGGCGGTGTTAGTACATTCAGCGGTACTAAAGTATACTAAATGTCTGGGGATGTGTCTAAGAGGTAGAGGCCTTCAGTGGCTCTGATTGTCTACTTATTGGGACCAATCTTTTACTGGTATAATTCAAAGATGGCAAAATCCCCCAAAAGCCATGATTGATAAATAAAATGTAACAAAGAACAGTAAAAATTACTTAAAAAGAATTTAAAGGACAGTAAATCAAATAAAATGTGTGTTACACATCCTCCTATAAAATAAAAATAAAATGGTAGGACACTATCAAACATTTCAGAACCTCAATATTTTCTCAAGAGATAAAAAAAGAAACAAAAAGGTGGTAGATAATGTTTGGTTCAGAACTGAGATTACAACTAAAATCCCTCTCAGCGCTGTCAGAACACAGTATTTTTTTGTAACTGCAAACAGTAGAAGTATTGAATATAAGTTTGTCTATATACAAAATGGTACATTTATATATTGTACATATACAGAGTTTGAACATGAATGTATTTTGTGCTGCAATGAACTGAAGCCACTTCATTCACACTTCATGACCACCATGAGTCTTTAACTTTTTTTTTTTTTTTTAATTTCAGACATGATTGGGTATCGTGGTGAGTCTAAATGAGTTACTGTCAACAATTTTGGAGCCAATTAGTGTTCAGGAAGATTAATTATTTTATAAATTTTGTCAGATGTTAAGTTAACGTCAATAAAAGATGTAGTGGTTTAATTTTTTTACATTTAGATTGTGTAAACGGCTGTGTAGTTTGACTTATTTTTGTCAATTAGAAGTTTTATAAAAATACCCATTTTTAACTGACACATGGATGAAAGTTATGGACAAAGGAATGCTTTGATTAGGATAACAAAAAAATATTTAATTTATCAATATATTCTCAAATAATGTATTACTCTTTAATGCATTCATTACAAAACTAGGCTTTATAAAGTTATTCACAGTATTTTTTCAGTAGATGTAGGTGCTTAAGATGTTTCTACACGATGAGAAACTGGAATGAACATGATCTATTCAGATTCATGTGCAGAAACATGCCGATATGTGCCCCACTGAGTGCTAGGTGTTTTTGGACCAAACAATCTGAAAGGATCTCTAAGGATTATGGGAAATTGGAGCCGTTTTAAAGAACACAAAATATCTTTGTACTTTTTTTTTTTTGACAGGTTACATTATGGAGGTGGTTACCTCCATTAACTGATGGATGGTATCAACGTCAAAAGTCATGTTGTAATTTTCTGTTACATTATAATGTAGTTTGGGCCATTCCTTTGTGTTTTACAACCTCAATTCCAAACAAGTTAGGACTATGTATAACGTGTAAATAAAAACTGAATGCAATGATCTGGATATTTCGTAAACCCATATTTTATTTACGATGGAAAGCAGTAAAAACTAATTGAATGTTGAAACTAAGAAATTGTCCAATTATTAAATTAAGGTAATTTTGAATTTGATAGCAGCAACACATCTAAAAAAAAAAAACAAAAACAAAGACAGGAGCATCAAAATGGTGTGAAAGTAAGAGATACAAGGACAATTTTGCAATTAATTAGGTTAACTGGCAACAGGTCAATAAGAAGACTGGGTCTAAAAAGAGTATTTTAGAGAGGTTGACTCTCTTAATATTAAAAATGGGCATAAGTTCACTGGTCTAAAAATTGTGGAAGAATTTTAGAATAATATTACTCAGTAAAAAAAATTGTGAAGACTTCGACTGCCCCATCATCTAAAGTTCATATCGTCAAAAGATTTCAAGAATCTGAAGAAATCTCTGAGCTCAAAGGACAAGGTTGAAAGTCAATATTAGATTCCAGTGATATTTGGGCCCTCAGGTAGCACTGCACTAAAATCAGGTCTGATTCTGTTCTGGGACTCAGGAACACTTCCACAGATCAGTGTCTGTAAACACAGTTCACCGTGCCGTCCACAAATGCTGCTTAAAGCTCTATCAGGCAAAGAAGAAGCCAGACCATTCAGAAATGTTGCCATCTTCTCTGGACCAAATTTCTCTGTACTAAAATGGCAAAGAAACAGCATCCAGCCTGTTATCAGCACTTAGCTCAAAAGCCTGCCTCACTGATGGTATGGAGGTGCATTAGCACTTATGGCATCAGCAGCTTACACATCAGGAAAAGCACCATCAATACAGAAACATATGTGCAGTTTTTAGAGCAACATATGTTTTCATCTAGACATCTTTTTCAGAGAAAGCCTTGCATGTTTTAGCAAGCCGATGCTAAACTGCGTACTGCATCCATTACGACAGAGGGTAGTAGTCTAAATCTTTGCCCAGAAGAAAACTATTAGCACATCATGAATGAAAATCCACCAAAGTTAGAATCCTCCATCAGACAAGAATGGGACAAGATTCCCTCCAAAAACTCCAGCAGCTGCTCTCCTCAGCTTCTAGTTGTTTACAGTCTGTTGTTAAAAGAAGAGGAGATGCTTCACAGTGGCAAAACATGACCCTGTCCCTGCTTTTTTGAGATGTGTTGCTGCCATCAAAATCACCTTATTTTTTTCCAAGAAATTGTACAATTTCTTATTGTTTCCTTTGTTATACTGTGAAAAAATGGGTTTATGAGATTTGCAAATTATTGCATTCTGTTAGCAGATTTGCATTTACCGAATGCCTCAAATTTGTAAATTTGGGGTTGTAGTTGATTTCGGCACATTTAGGTCATTTAGACAAGTTATCTTACAATAATCTCAATATAAACATTCATCATAAAGTTGAGTCATAGATGGATCCACCTAAAGGTTTCTACTTAGAAGTAAGTAGGAACTAAAATATGAAAGAGGGAAAACTTCCTTTAACAGTTCAAAAATTGTGAAAAAATATGTATGGTCCAAGAACACCTAATGGCTGTTTTTTTTAATTCAATGATAAACATCCCTCATGTTTCTAACTTCTTTTTTTTCCTCCTAGCTCTCAGTATTTACGACAGTGGAGGGTAGATGATGCTGCACTGATTGGCACTTGAGGATCTGAAATTTCAGCCACATTCTCTCTTATATTCTCATGTCACCTTACTCTGATGTAAAACAAAATCATCATCTTTTGTTCCATGGCTAAGCAAGACACTTGTTAAAAAAATGAACTTGAACATTATTGTGATGTGTTCAAGAAATTACAGACTCTGTGTCTGCATAGAGTAAAGGGACATATAAGAACAGCATTGCCCAGCGTTTCTAGACAAACCTCAGGTTTTTAACCTCGGCCTCCTCATCTTGTTTTACAGTTTGCGGAATATGTGGATGACTAGAATGACATAGACAGATATGACATGGGCCCACTGGTGTACTTCCTGCTCCATAGTTCTAGACTGGCGCTTCTGTGACCACCTGTGTGGCCACTTGTGTCTGGCTGCTTCTGAGCCTTCTGCCTTTTGCTGAGCTCCCATGGAAAATCCTCTATTGGTAGCGGGCTGGCGGGGCTGCCTGAACCCTCTGGCGTGCTTTCAGGAGTTCCTTCAATGATTTCAATTCGAGGTGGGTCCATGAAATCCATGATGCTGAAGGGTGCTGGCTCTGGTTGGCACATCACTGACTTGTCCTCCGTATGCTGTCTCATAGACCAGCTCGAGCCGGCTTGAATTCCTATGGACACCCTGTCATCTGTTTGTGTGGTACTGTCACTGCAAGGCTCCCGGCATAAAGTCCACATGTTGTAGCACTGAGTAAAGTTGAAGAAGTTGCTGTTGAAAGTTTTTAGCTCCCCACAGACATCTCTACGCAGCTCTGCAAGCTCGTAGCGCATTGCTGAGATTTCGTCCTTCCACTGCAAGTTGAAGGCAGCAACCATGTTAGCGGACTCCTTGAAGGCCTGAATGGCCTGAGGGACCGGTGGCTCAGAGGTGGCTATGGGTGAGGCAGCGGGGACCCTATATGAAGGTGGGGTTGCTGGCGGAACGGAGATGGCTGTTACAGTGGAGCTAGTACTGTGCTGGCTTCGAGCTGCAGCGGTTTCTCTCTCCAGCCTTTCCAGCTCTGCATAGGCAGAGGAGCTAGCACCATCGTCATCCTCTACCATGTCGTCATTTAGTAAGGATGTCGCATCCACAACATCATATTCTGGAAGAAAAATGTGAGTGTGCAGACAGAAGGACATTCATGGTGAAAGGAACAGCTGGAGTGTGGTTTTAATTCAGACACTCAACTAGAAAATAGGCACATATCTATGGAAAACATACAGTATGTGAGTGGAAAAGACATTTTTTAGGCTTAAATAATTCAAGTTTTTATTAGGAACTATACAACACCAAGACACAGGTGCAATTTGAATCCTCGTTTTACAGTTTGCTGTTTGGAATTTGCTTATCAGCAGCAATATATACTCTCCCAGGCAACACAGTAGGATTTTTAGTCCCTTTATCAAAAAACTAGTTTTGGAAATTAAACTCACATACTGTAAGCTTTCACAATGTTTTTACACTGCCTTCTCAGTCATCTCAAGGCATCTTTCCATCTTTTCACTGCACAGCACAACAAACAAATGAAATGCATCAACCATTATCAAATCAGAAATTCATCTTTTTTGAGAACCCTTCTCTCAAAACATGTTAGGTGCGTCTCAGTGACTTGCAAATTGTGCAATTTTGTGCAAAAGAAAAGATGCAAAGGGAAGGAGAGGAATCACAACCCAATGGGTTAAGAAGCAGATATGAACCCTATTGAACATGTCAGGTCCAAGTTGGCTAATAAGACCATGTGGAGTGGTACGAGACCCAGCAAGGGAAGAGGTAACCCCACTCTCCCTTTGGGGCTGCGGCAGGGAGAGGCTGCAATCCCACAGTCAAAAGCAGCTGACAAACTCTTTGCCAAGGGTTCAACTTTTAAAAGAAGTCACATTTTCATGTGAAGAAAAATTAATGTTCACACATGCACTGCTCTGACAAATGATTGGAGACAGTGGCAAGGTGATCACATTCATCACTATTTTATGTTGGCGACATGAACACATTCTGAAAGGTATTTTAAGTACATCTCTAAAACATTTACACTTACAGTATGGACTAAAACACTTAGAATAGACATAAACAACTCACAAAAGCCAGCATCACATCTTAAAACTCAATAATTCAATGTTTAGGAAGAAATCGGTCACAAAGTCTGAAGTTTTATGAGTTGTTTGAACCATGTTTGCTACCACCTACATATAAACTCTAAGGATCTCTGATTTTTATACTGAGAAGGCAGTGCAAAAACACACATATACATAGATATATGTATGCGTGTCAACATTAAAATACCTGCAACAATCATCAATGATGCCTCCAGTTGTTCTTTCCCCCTGGTTATCCAACATCTGGATGGTCAAATGGAGAGGGGTTTGTTGCTCGTCTGCTCTACGGAGCATCATGGGGTCCCTTTCCCACTCAAGGGCCCACTAACCTCAGGGTTTGGTTCGTAAGCTGCTTCCGATTTGATTTTAAACTAGTTCTAAACACTACCATGAAAACATGACTCCAAAATCTGTGTTATCTTTTTAGCCTTGTTGAGTCGTTCCAGTTTTTAAAATTTTTTTTTTTTAGTTTTTTTATTTTATTTTATGGCCACTGTTCTTTGAAAAGGACAAATTTATTTTCAGCATGGTCAGAGTAAGAGGTGACAGCACTGTCAATAACTAATCACCATCCAACAGACTCTTTTAAGGTTGCTAAAACCTTATTACACATATTGCAAATAATCATTCCAATCTCTAAAATACAACTTCGCAACATACTGAACTATAAAATACTTGTTGTAGCCCATACAGAACTGACAGATTTGGAGCCAGTGGCTAAATGAACAGAGTTCAGCAAATAAGACAGTGGGATTGGAGAACACTCCTTTATCCTCATTAGTTCTGTCATGAAGAAATTGTTGATGGAAACCGAATTGAAGATAGGAGTATTCCAAAAACAGAACTCCAGATTCATCAAAAAGACAAAGCCAACAAAATAAATAGAAGTGCAATTGTCTCCAATATTAAATTGACAGAAAAATGTACAAAAACTTTGGTCATAATATACAAAAAATGCATGTTACTTGAGAAAAAGAATGTTTCAATAGGGTTCATAGCTTTACTCTTGCAGGCAAACACCAAATACACTTACTGAGGGAGGTACTGCAAAAGATTTTGCTTGCACAAAGAATCTTAAATGTTAAATTACTGTATTGCTTTTGTTGTGTCACACAAAACTTTGAAATCTTTGCACATTGTGATAAATAAGCAGCTTTTAGGAAGAAAAAATTTAAAAAAGTCAATGAAACACAAACCCTCAAAATTCCCCTTGGAAAATAAATTAGGCTTTATATTGTAACTCTGATCAGCATGAAAATCTGATCTTTAACATTAAGTTGGCTCAACTGTAAACTTGCAGTAGAAGAGAACAATTACTAAAAATAAAGAACCATTTTACAAAAAAATCGAGGATTCATTTGGCTGACTTTGCTGCTCACAAATTCAAGTTTTATGCATCACAATACAACAACACCGTTAATCACTTAAATGAATATTTCAGATCTTTTAAAGTGGTTCTATGGAAATGTTATGAATAACTCTTATCTTACCCATATGCAGATTTTGAACTATCTTAGTTTGGAGAAATAGAATTTCACTCTGACTGGGTTGACAAGATAATGACTAGTCTGAGTTGGCCTAAGATCAAAATGGATTTTTGCCATTTTAATAAACTTCAGTCTCAAAAGTAGCAGTTTATGTAAGACCTGTCTGATAAACCTTTACGCTGCTGTTAATTTTGCATTAAATGGACATTGCAGCAGAAATATTATGACATTTCTGCTGGATGTGTCCCAGGCTGCACGGGAAATGCTACAGCTAACTCCTGCTACTATTTGCGCTTGCAAATAACCAAATAAATGTATGAAAATATCTGTGTAATCTGAATTTGACAAAACTGTAAAGTTTATAAAATACTGTTTTCATAAAATCTTTGAGGTTGAAGTCGTTTTAAAATGGCAGCACTCCACTTTGGTCCTGGCCCACTCAGACTTGCCATTAGTTCATCAATCTTGTCCGAAAAATCAACTTTATTTCTCCAAATTGAGGCCATTCAAAGAGCTATTTATAACACGTAAGATAATAATTGTTCAGAAACTTTCCACAGAACCCTGCTTCAAAAGTTCTAAACTTTCGCTTTAAGGTAGTTCATATTTCTTGCATTTTTGCAATAAATAATTAGTTCCTTTGTGCAACCAACATGTGTGTTCATGTGTTCCAGTCTCTAGTTTTTCTTGACTTACCTTCAATTGGTTTCTCTATGTATTGTTTTGTATTTTTAGGGTTAAAGAGAAGGTCATTTTCCATATTTGTGATTTTGTGTTTCAGCAGAGCAGAGGTAGGACAGGTATGCCCATGTCATCAACCTACTGCTCCCCTACCTGTCCCATTTCCAACTTCACCCCTCCCTAAGTAACTGACACTCTTTGCAACACATAAATAACCACACAGTTTAACATGCTTAGGGTAAACACTACTCCTTGGATGCATGCCATGTCATGTGGCTGTGCTGTGTTTTCATATCTGCTGTCTTCATCTTTTTAATCTAACCCTCCAACCCATTTTTTCAGTTTAAAGTTTGTCAAAAATAAGAAAATAAAATAAAAACAGAGCTAAACATACAATAATTTAACTAATGCAAAAAAACATGCAAAGTAACAGAAACAAGCAAATCAATTTAAACTATTTGGAGTATGCAGAGGGGGGAAAAAAAGAAAAAAAAAACACCATAGCTTTCAAAGAAAAAAAACGGGAATCATTCAACTTGGCATCTCTGAATCTTAAGGCTTCCCCACTGTACATATGTAGGTATGTCAGGTTTGTGCGCATGTACACGATGTATGAAGATATGTGGACTAAGCCCTCTCCCGTTTCAGGGGGTTTGTTTTACCTGTTGTGGATCTGAGAGTTGAAGTGACAGTGGAGGATGTCATTGAAGGCAAGCAGTCGTCATCTTGGGAATAACCAGCCTGAATTGCACGGAGGTAACTGTGGCTTCGAGTGCGGAACGAACCAGGCAGGTCCAAGGCCTCCATGGCCTGGGATTCTACTTCACTAAAAACGGACTCGCAAACTGACTCAAACTGGCCATTGATCTCAGTCTCACTCACCTGAGAGACAAAAACAGGAATAGCAGTCCTTAATTTTTCCTCTTCCTTTCTCTTTCTCACTTTGATTCTTCCCCTTTGTACAGCAAATATGAAGGAGGGTTAGCATAAGGAAACGCCACCGTAAAATCCAACCTTAAACTGAATGGATGTCAGATCAAAAGGAACAAAATGTAGATGACAACAATAAAGAAATCAGAAAAAGATACAGGTTTTACAAGACAAATTGACCACAAATTTCAAAATAAAGATCTAACTAACTGGATAAACAAAGTGTTTTAGAAAAATACTAAAAGAATAATTTGTAAATGTTAAAACAATGAAACTGTCATGTCATAATTAAAACAGGCAGTCCTGAGCTGTTTCGTCTCATCCTATTCACAGATCCAAGTCACTATGGAAGGATCACAGGTGCAGTCAGAAGTTTCTATCCACTCATCATGAGCCTGAATGTCACTTTAACCTGAGGTATTTAATGATTTATTCTAACCATTTTTTTCCCAGAGTGGAATGCAAATAAAACAAACAACCTCAATGATTTTTAAAAAGAAGAATTGAGCTTTCTGTGGATGTTCTCTAATCCATACAGGGACAAAACTATTCATTGTTGCATCAAATGTATTTTGGGGTAATATTTTAGTTTTTTTGTCAAAAGGTATACTACACAGAAATAAATATTTTAAATAGCAATTTTTTTGCAGCAAATTAGCATTGAGCAACAAACAACACAAATAACAAATCTAAAAGAGTCCAGTTCAGCATCAGTAAGCATCAGTAACATGCAACTTGCTAAGGATTGTTTAACCAAATATTAGTGGGAGTATATGTATATATTTGGGCTTGTATGCATAATTTTGACCTTGTGTGGATTAGAGAAAACTCACAATAAATGGAAGTTGCATGGTGTATTATTTTTCCCATATTGGAAAAAGAATGGTTCAAATAAACCATTAAAAGCCCCCAATTATTAAACCATCCATGCCCATGACGAGTAAGAATAAAATTCTGAATACAATTGTAGTTGTGTTAATATTTTCGGTGTATACAATTGTATTTACGCTTTTTTAATTATAGAAGTTCTAAAAGCAATAATGTAATAACGGAAAGCAAATTATTTGCTATGAACAGAATCTTGCCTTTTCTAATACTTTTTTGGGTTTAGCTTGTAAAAACTCACACATAAGCTGGACAAGATTTCCGTGTCACTTAAGACTTTTTTTTAGCGAAATACTTTTCATCTGGAAATTAAAACCCACAGGAGTAAAGCCAGCCGATTGTACAACCCCTCTTTTGACCAAATTCTCTCCTCCTGTTACTCCTTCTCCACACAGAAGCTTTGTTGCTGGCTCTGTCAAAGATCTTCTGACTGCAGCAACCGCGTCTTGTGCCAGCGATGAGGTCCAAAACAGACTTGCACAACTGCATGAATTCATAGCAGGGTATTAAAGAGGGACATACCTGAAAAGGTTAGCGTGTAATGCAAGGTTAGACATAAAGCTGTTGTGTCTAGGTCTAGTCCAGTGGTGCCCAATCCTGGTCTTTGAGGGCCACTATCCTGCATGTTTTAGATGTTTCTCTGCTTTGACACACCTGAATGAGTGATTAACAGGCTTCTGCAGAACGTGACGACCTGCTGAAGGGCAGGGAACCAACTACAACATGCAGGATAAGGGCCCTCCAGGACCAGGACTGGGCACCACTTGTCTAGTCTTTACTTTGAAGGAAAAAAAAGGTAGTTAAAGCAGATTTCTGGTCTTTAATAAGTTAACTGAAGGTTTGATTAACATGTCTTAGTAATCCAAAGTGATGAATAGTGTATCAGTGAAGCCAGGGTCTAAATAATAAAAAAACTAATTTCTTAAATATATAATTTTACTTTCACCTACTGCACTACACTACAAAAACTCTTGGTGTTAGATAGATCTTGAACTCTTTCCTGTCCCATGTTGGAATTATTTAAAGCACTTTGAGGCGCAATACTTTTAAAACCACCCCCAATTTCTTTATACTTTGTTTCCAAGGAGCCAGATTATCTTGTAATCTTTTAAACTGATCTTGATCAATAGTTCTTCAGGCTTCCTGAAGGTCTTTTCAGTGACTTTAGACTTTGGTTGCTTTTTTAAACAGATTCTATCCAGTCTTTAAACTTGACCATGACAAAATATTGTATGTTTTAAAATCACGGGGAAAGTGAAAAAGAAGAGGACAAAAGATATCTCTTCAGATGAACAGTATCTGAAAATCATATATTTAAAACATAGAATAAAAAAATCCACCACAAAGGACCTAAGAAATGCAACATTCTTCAGCTGATCATCTGTTGTATGCCAGGTTTTCAGCTCTGTCTTTGGAATTTAGCTTGTTGATGCTAAAATACAATTTTTAGTCTAACAGTGTTATTTTTGGTTCTTGTGTTAAAGAATCAGTGAAGAAAAGGGAACAAATTGTGTTTTGGTGTCAGGCTGCTGCTAAACAAAGTCCCTAAAGAGTCCATTTAAAATAGGTTGTTTGTTAAGTTGTCCGTTTTGTGTAGACAGAACACTGGTCTGTCTGAATAATAAAACAAACCTGAAAAATGGCCCGATACAAGGACTGGACTGAAAATAAGTAAAAAAAGAAGCTAGGGATACAAAGAAAAAACTAAAAGGGTATTCAGAAAGCCTGAAGAGTTAGTGATCAAATCCACTGTAAATTAAAGGTCAAGCACTTCCTGATGGAATGCATGTCACCCGCCACCTTTCAGAGTTTTAGACTAAAAGCATCTCATGTTGAGAAATGACAAAGCTGTAGATGTTTTCATCAAACCTTGAAAGTAATGTGATGTGCAATCTCGTGCACAAGAGATCAGGCTCAGAGTATGTGTGGTGAATGACTCTCAGCCACAAGCACAGCAAAGTTTAGCACAGTTATTGCAAAAATTGACTAAATTTAGCATTTTGTGTTAGCTCATTTCAACTAGCTGTGGTGGCCATCTTGAATCCAGTTGCCTCCAAAGGTTAGTCAGTTATAGAGCTAAACCCAGTGAATATTTCCTGATAGATTCATTAAAATCAATCCACTGGTTCATGAGAAATTTTGCGAACAGAAAAAAAATGACTCCAAATAGTTAATGGAAACATTTTAAACAAAAAAGTCCTATATTATCTGTTAGTACTTAGAATATGTGTTGTGGGGTATTAGTCTCAGCGACTACCACAGCCAACCTTAGGTCAATATCTGTAAAACTGGCTGAGTTGTAGCCATTTTTGTGTTTTTCAGTTCCAATAAAAACTTGTCTAGTGGTTCATGAGATATTTTGGTAACAGACAGCTACATGAACACACACACACACACAGACATGGGCCAAATATTATCATCCACCTTCACCTTTTGGCAGCGGGGCATAAAAATAACAACTCTGGCTTCTTGGAAGCAAAAAAAAATATGCACAGTACTGCATATTCTTTTAAAGCCGTTTTGGCACTTGGGCCATATAGAAAAAGGTCTTAAACAGTATGCCACACTGAAAGAAATCAAAAAATAATCTAAAGGTTGTTTAAAAATCTGGCATGCTCATATTATATAATGTAGCTGCAGGTGATGTCAGAAGAACTGACACTTTGCAGCTGTGCTATATGTCATATTCCAGTAACAGTGGTTTTAAACAAGACTGAAGTAAAGTTGTCACATTCTATTAAAAGCTTGTTTTATTCTCACTCTGTGAATCATTTGTCAGGTCTGGGTTTTTTGGGGGGGGTTTTTTGGCTCTCCAGCTTGCAAGTGAGGTTAGAGGGACCCAAACGTGAGTCGAGCCAGTGAGGAATGAAACTGTACCAAGTGGGAATAAGGGGCGGGTGTGTACAATATAGCAATGATCTGTGAAGCTCCACCCATTAATGTCACTGCAAAACCTTCTACATGATAAGTATTTTGTCTTTCTGAGTGTAGCTTCCATGGGAAGGATGTTTGAGACTCACCTGGCTGAGGCAGCTTGCCTGACTGAGGGTGCTGACGGCGCGCATGTAGCTCTGGTTGCGAGAGCGAAAAGGAGGGGGGTGGAAGGAAGTGGCAGGATCCAGTGTGACACTTGGGTGGGGCCGCAAATCTCTGGTTTGCAAGTGGTAACCCTGGCTGAACAAAGACAGGGGGCAGATACAGACAGTTTCACAGTTCAAAAGCCACAAGTGGAACACCAGAACTGTAGTTAATGAATCTGCTGTCCACTCTATATATGAGGAAAGCATGGTGAGATTTAATGTCAGAGTAAAATATCAGTCATTTTAATGACTCATCTCCTTGACACTAATTGAAATGTGATGTATTTGAACAGGCTGAGTTGTAGCTTTAAGTGTCCCATGTGACAACAATAAGTCGTCCACCCCAAACCTGCAGAGCACACGTGCAGCATGGCTTTACTTCGTGTGCGTGAAATAATGAGAGCTTGGAGCTACAATAATGGGAAATTATTACATTCTCCACCAGTGCATGAAAAACAGCAAGGCTTTGTTTTTTTTATTAGTAGACAAAAGCGGACGAGATCAGAACCCCGCAGAGATGATGGCAACAAAAATGCCACTGAGCACTCAGAGGCAGAAAGAATGACTGCCGCCTCTCTGGGTTCACAGAATTTAGCTTCAAAAAAAAAAATGCCTGAAAATAAACAATAACAGATGGACATGATGAAAATAAGCTAAGAAACCACAAGCTTTGATGCTGTGAAGATGAGGTAATTCTACCTTCATCATAAATAAACTCAGTGGACCTAACAAACTGGAAATCTTATTTATATGAAGGGCACAGCCCTGTGATGACAAGCTACTGAGTGACGGGTTGATGCAGGTTTTTGATCTGTTGAAGTCAATGATAATTAAATCAGTTTTTGCTTCTTAAAAAGATGAATCTGCACTCTGAGTTCATTTCCCTCACACCTGATAGGCAGAATTCTTTACCCAGGCTAAGTTTTTTTTTTAACTCTCTCAAAAACTCCATGCCAGTGAGAAAGAACGCTCCATTAGCTAATAATAAACCTACACTTTTGCATGACATCATTTGCTTAGTTTGTTGCAGTTTTCTCAACAACATCATCCACGTTGCTATGCATATTATATTTAATACGAGCTAATGTAGCGTTCTTTCACACCTTAATGTCATTTGTGAGAAAGAGTTGTTTTATAAGCCTAAACAACACCCTCATTAGGATAGCCATTACCCCAGCCTTGACAAAGACTTTTGCCCTTTTTGTCCAAACTACCTCCTCTATGACTGATGTCACGGTTTGTAACAGAACATCACTTCAAAAATGACCAGACTATCCCTTTATGACTAAAGTAGAAGTCCAGTTGGTCTATATTATATATTTCAGTTAACTGTATTTTATATTAACAAGTCATTTTCTTAGTATTTAAGGGAACTTAATGCAAACAACATCTGGGCCTTTTTTTTTTCTCCGAAGGTTTGAAAAGCATCACAATCACAGCTGGAGACAGTAATCATGTACTTTAACACACTATGAAACTCAAGCTCAGCCACTATGATTGCATGAATGTGGTTTTTTTCCATGTGTAAACTTTTAAAACATAACTACATCTATTAGTACTGAGTCTATTAGCCATTTACCACCATCTGTCAGTATGATTTGCTTACTTGTTATAAAACCCTTGACTAAAAACCTGAAGTATATACACACTGAGCTGGGCAGCCAGGCCTACCTGTGAGAGTCTAAATGGGGTCTCTGCATGGCTGATTTGAGGACGAGAGCATCCGGTCGTATGGCCTTCTGTGGAGAAATCTTAGGACTGGTGTCGGAGTCCCCGCTTTCATCCTCCAGCTCTCCCATAGCCTTGACGTAGCTGCTGCTCCTCATGCGTCGACATGGGATCTCCTCATCTTTATCACCGGGGTATCCGCTCCACTCATCTTGGGGCACCTGTAAATTTATTCAGCGTGTAAATTCATAACATAATACTATCATGCTTAAAGATTTGTGTTTATTTCATCCAGTGTTTGTGGAGACTTCCTGAATACAGGAAGTACAGATGCATGTAGTTGTGCTCAAAACACACAGCTTGTGCTGCTTAATGTGAGGAAAACCATTATTTGCAAGCAGATTGGAGCCCAATTATCCAAATGAGTCTGAGAAATTTACCACACAAGCAAACTGAATAAGATTTGACGTTTCTTTTTTTCACAAAGAAAATAATATGCCCATTAACCGCAATTCATTGACCTTAAAAACAGACCTTTATAATTAAACAATCACAACGCTAAACTTCATCCTCATTAGAGTGCAATCCTTTCTCAGAAAACATGCAATACTAAAAATAGAGACCTAGCTTTCCTTGAAAGAATGCATTTCATCCACCTCCTTGCAAGAGTTTTAGACTAAGATCATTTCATGTAGAGAACTGACAGAACTGGAAATGATGCCATGTGAAATCTGATGTGATATCACGACATGTCACGCTCAAAGTATGCATTGTGAATGACTCTCAGCTACAACTACATCAAATTTTAGCTCAATATCTGTAAAAAAAATTACTTGAATTACTTGAATTACTTTTTTCATGTTGGCTAATCCTGAATATTTTTAGCAACCATCTTCATTTACAATGATTCCTATCAGCTGTAGAGGCACACAGACTGACAGAGTTGACTCCAAATGGTTAATAGCACAATCTCTCAGAGCTCAAAATGTGTTGTGGATTAATTTTAGCTACGGCCACAACAAATTTTAGGTAAGAGTTATAGTTCTTTTTGTGTTTGTTTTTATAAGTTTACTTGGCTATGTCAGCCATCTTGAATTGGGTTGACTCAAAACAATAATACACTGAAGAGGTGCATACATTCAATAAATATTTCCTGTAGGTTTCATTAAACTCACTCCAGTGATTTATGAGATAATCTGGTAACAGACAGGCACACACACTCACACAGATGCGCAAAAACATTTTTGTCTGCCTTCACCTTTCAGCAGCGAGCAAATGTTTAAAATTGTATATATTAAAACAATATTTGTTCACAAGTTGCAGTGATCTTCTGAGGTATGCATGAAAAGTCTGAGATTTTCACTGTTAGGTTACAGCACCTTCCTTTTAAAAACTGAATTTTCCCATATATTTTTTTTTTTCGGTACGTTTTACAGGGTGAAGTGAGAATCCAGACTCCACTCTTTACCTCTCTTTTGCAGAGTGGGCCTCTTTTCAAATCTTATTCGTGCAAATTACATTCAATAACCCTTATATCGTGTTATTAGAGTATGTGAGAACGTACAGTAACCAGCCTGACAGCGCGCACAGCCAACGGAGTTTAGAGCGCTTCTCAAGCAAACGGCAAAAATACTTGACAGGCAGTTTTATTCACAAATACTAACCCTGTCAAAGCAATCTGGCTTTGGATTGTTTAGTTTTTCTCTTTAAGGCGCAGTCTCTTCACAAGTCATGCACTGAATTGATAGATCGTCAAAACACCTCACCACAAACACAAACAAATAAATAACTGCACAGCTCGGCAGGACAGGTTAATGTACAATTACAAGCTTCCTCCTATAAACCCAGACTTCATTAATTATTTAATTCCTCTGTATCTCATTAAGGAATAAATGAGAAAGCCAAATTTACAACTTTCCACCTAGAAAAATCAAATGTAATTAGTCAAATTTTCTAGTGAGGACATTAAAGAAATAGACAACTCAAAAAAAGGGCAGAGCGGCTCTTCTCTGAGGTTAAATGAACATTACATAAAATAACTGCTGATGAAAACTTGCAGGAAGTGTCACTCAAACGGCAAAGCACAACATTTCTGACTTCCTAATCATGTGGTACAGTGAATGCATCATGAGTCACGGCTGAAGCTGAGAGGAAACAAAGACTGTTCTGAGCAGGAAATGTGACAAATCTTTCTCCTGCAAATCTGACTGAGGTAAAGCCCCCAAACAAATTGCTTTTTTTTTATATAGTTCTTGAGCTGAAAGGGATTTAATACAATCAAATAGGTTCTCACATACAGAACAAAGCAAATTTTAAATATATTTTCTATATGAATAATATTATAGAACTCAAATGGACCCAAAATTTAAACGCATCAGAGCTGTGTGATGAAGGGATCACAGTACCTCATGACATTTTACTAAACATTTCTCAAGATTACTGAAAGGGGTTTATTTGGAAATAATTTACTGTGCCAACTGTTGTGTATCTGCACTAAGATGCAAAAAAAAAAAAAAAAAAGAAATAATATATTTTTCTAAAATCGTGAGTCTGTGTAATTGTTTTCAGAGCACTGACACCAGACAGGAGGCACATCTGTGACAGAGGGACCGTCATTACACAGAACTGAAGCTGTTTCCAGGAAACAGCTTGGTTTTCCAAAACTGTGGGAAGTGAATAAATCATCATGTTTCATTGTTTTCTCTATCAGTGTTTTAAAAAACCTGTTCAGTCATTTTAAAGAACATTGTGACAAAACCGATAACTGGTTTTATATAAAGATAATTTGCTAACAAAATTGTATTTGTTCAAGTTTTCAGGAGCATTAAACCTAAAGTTTGGTTGGCTGAGACTGATAACCAACATATATTCTAAGTGCAAACAGAATGCACAAGATCTTTATTTAAAATTCTGCTTTTAACCATTTAGAGTCAACTGCGTTGGTCTGTTAGCAAAAAACCCATGATTCACAACACAGATTTTAATGAGAAATCATGAGCACAGCTTCAAAATGCATCATGGAACATGATAAATTTGCATGTCATAAAATAAATCTGTCTTGGTATTCTATCACCATGACTGTACCACATCATCAGAAATCTTTTAAGCCTGTTGCTTAAAAAAAAAAAAATCTATAAAGATGTCAGAATATGTGTGCAAAGTTAATACCTCGAGCTGTGGGTCCTGCAGATGTTTATTGTGAAACTAATGTTCATGCAGTTAGACTACAGCTGGTTAATATGCTTTAATTGTTGGGTAAAACGCTGAGTGGCAGTTAGTGGGGAGAAAAGCAGGATGAATAAAGGCTTCAGACTGAACTTTAAACTCAGCTCTGTGATTCATTATGATGGGAAAGAACCACTTTGATTACCTTTCTCTGAGGTGCCATGGTGCATCTTTACACCTCTGGATACAGCCTTCCAAAAGTAACACTCACAATGCAAATAAAGCCTTGAACACGTCTGAAGGATTTTGTTGAAACCCATTTTTCTATTTATAAAGTTGTTTAGGTAGTTTATGCTTACACAGCAAAGGCTGCCTATTGTTCCCCATGAGGTTCACGCTGCAAGTTTTAATACAGCACACTGTCATTCATGGTAAAAAAAAACACACACAAATTACAAGCTTTCATGTTTGCTTTGACTCACCGTAATAATAAGTGCAGCATTTACTTTTTATCAAACTGTCTCTGAAATGATCAATTTTAACATTAACAAGAGCAAATACCTTCATATCGTTTTCATTAAAGCTTATCTGATTTCACTCAGACTGAGGTGTGATTATTACCGCAGAGATATTCGGTGTTTGACTGTACGACACTGTCAGTGTGGGGCAGTTGTATCAGTTATTCGAGCAGAAATGACAGTCGTAGTTATTGAGAGAACCGTACCAGGAGCAGAACCGTCCTAAATGCTCCGTCAGTCACTCACTTTATCCCGTTATATGGTTTGGCTGAAGTACTGTCACAGAGCGGACAATAACTGACAGCCTCTTTTCAGCCTTGACACAGCAGATAGCCTCTGCATCACACTTCCTTTAACTTTTATGTTCATTTTAATTTTTTTTTATCTTTTAAATCACTCCACCATATCCCATTATTTGATTTGACTGATAGATCTGTAAGAGAAAAGGTGAAGAACCAGACATCAAAAGACACTTGAGATTTTTACTGAACACATAATACAGCAAATGGGTATTAGAAAATTATTTAGAATTTGCAATACCAGCACACATTATTAATCTCACATATTTTACTCAAAAGTTTTCATTAACTCTTTGTTTGAGATAAAAACTGTTCTGAAGCATATTGACAAGACGTTAGAAGAATTCTCCTTTGCTTGTTTGGAGCAGGATGACTCACTACTTGTGCTCTAGATTTTACTTTTCAGTCTTTTATTGCTTACCTTGCTAATAGGAAGACGAATCTCTGCCTGTCATTTGCTTTAAAACAAATCGTCACTTTCCAATCCTGTCTAACTTGCAAAGACGAAATAAAGAAAAGATTTACCAGTAAAACTAAAACTATTTGATCAATTTTTGCTTACATTTATCCTCTCCCATCTGAGCAGAGAAGCATTCAGCTTTATTCTGCTAACCTAATTAATCAGTCTTGAAGGCAGCAGCAAAGAATATACATCATTTTCATCTTAATGGCCAGCCATTGATCATCTGGGGTTGTGGTTAACAAGGCAGCCATCACTTCTGGAGGCCGTGAGCAGCTCATTAGCACTACCGTCTGAGCTCATTTGATGCTATATCCACCTGAAGAGACCTGTTCAGCTGTGCCTCTGAGGCTGCTAGAAGATGGTTTGTGTAAAAATATCCTCCGACAGTTCAGGAAGTGATTTCATAACACCAGCACATGTGAGTCACCGGTGTATTTCTGGAGTAAACCAATCAGCTAAATGTTGAGCATCATTTGGCAGAGGTGTAAACTTATCTACAAAGATTTACTGAGTTATCTCTAGAAATGCCCAAAAGCTCTTGCTGAATTATTACTACTACCAAAATCCACAGATCCAGAACACAGCAGTTACTGTACAACCATAGGCACATGCAGTATATTACAGAGTAAAGGTCAACTCATGCTCTGTGTTTTTTACAGCAGAGACACTATTAATTAAAATCCTTGAAAGAATGCACATCATCTATCAAATGATAATGTTTTGAGTGTTTGCTCGCAGATAAACCGTTAACTTTAATCGTTAATGCTAAAGTTTTGATCAAAGATCCAGTGCAATAAGTAGAATTTGGAGTATATGCTTCAATTTGCTTCCCATAAGTTTTATAATATATTTGGAACAGTTGATTTGTTTCATGCTATAGCATCAAATGATCCAGCTGCACAGAAGTACATGTGATAAATGCTTTTGTTTTATGGAAATGAAAGGCAAACTTTAAAAGCATGTGTCATCACTTTTCTATAACAGCTAAACACTAATGTGTTTTTAATTAAAACGTCCTGGTAGATGCGTTTACCCTCTCAAATGAGACCAGCAAGCACTTGCAGACTCTTTAATCAAACATGTGTAAAATAAAGGTACAACCACTGTATGGGCAGTAGATGAAACAGTCTAAATGACACTTTGAATGCAGATTTGGAATATGCTTTGAGAGTAAATAAATCCCAATATACAGAGGCTGAAACATAGACAATTCAAGCCTCAAGGACATAACACATATTAGCCATTATAAGAAGCTTGCTAATCATTAAGATCAGGATCAAAAGGAAAATTTTCATTAAAATGCATAAAAAGTTTTGAAAAAGTTTTGAAGCTCCCTTTTACCAGTCGAGATAAAAGCCCAACAGCAGCCTGTCGCAAAGAGACTCAAGGTCAGCATGTCTCTTTTTTATTCATTTTTATAAAGTAAATAACGTTCTAATTAAATACCTAGCATTCATTGAAAGAATGCCACTTGTGCTGGTTTGGTTAAACCTTGCAAATGACATTATGCTCGATCTCGCTGAATGTTGAGTTTTCATAGGACGTAATAGTGCTCTCAGAGTTTGGATTGTAAATGTTACCAAATTTTAGCTCAACATCTGTAAAACTGACTGAGTTACAGTCATTTTTGTGATAGCTAATGTTGATCAGCGGTGGTAGCCATCTTGAATAGGGATGACTCCAAAGGTAAATCATTTATAGATGTACATCCAGTGATTACTTTCTGAGGGTTTCGTTAAAATCTGTTCAGTGGGTTATAAGATAATTTTCTATCAGGCAGATGTAGTTGACTTTAATAGACAACAGCAAAGTTTTACAAACAGATTTCGCCTGATCAGTCAGACCTCTGTGTACGTGTTGGGAATGAGTGTCAGCTACTACCACAGCAGATCAGTATCTGTAAAACTGGCTGAGCTAGCTGAGGCGGCCATCTTGAATAGGGTTGACTGCAAAGGTTAATCACTTTTAGATGTTTAACCAGTGATTGGTTTCTGACAGTTTCATTAAAACCGATCCAAAGGTTCCAAAATACTTTGCAGACAAACACACATACACACAGGCAAAACCACTATAGGCAGTTCACTTTTGGTAGCGAGGAATAAAAAGGAGTTTCTTAAAAAATGAAAGAGTATTATTTTGCTGTGTTTGCACACACATATGTAGAAGCCAGAAGAGATGGGCTTCAAGGCAGGCATGGTGACGTAGGAGCCACACTGGGGACACGCTTATGAAAAAAGATCGAAACCCGCCGTTTTATCTCTGTGAAGATCTGACACTTGCTGAGGATGGATTAGGTTAACATATAACCCCCAGGCAGATCTATCCTCGTCACAAGTGAACATTCACCTAAAAGCCCCAGCATCAAATGAGCTGCACTGGCCTCTGCCTTTGCACAAATTGCCCCTCCCTTTTCTCCTCTGAATAAAGCTCTCTTTGTGGACAGACTCGGAGCAGATTGGGCCCATGTTGCACCTGCAGCCTCTTCACTTGCTGACACATAAGCATGCCAAAGCATGGTCTGTATAAAACTGCACACTTCACAGAGGATGTACAGGAAGATTTTCAGGGAAAAAAAAAAATATATATATTTAACCCTACCCAGGCATGGGCAGGCATAAATTCAAGAAAAAATTCCACTGTCATTCTCAATTATAAAAAACGTAATTGGTAGCAAATGTCAGTAATAACGCATTTAAGACAGTTTTCAAATTTATTAAAGTGAGCACCAGTATAGAGCAGCACGGCAGAGCAGTGATTCTTTTACAACAAGAAGATTGCAGGTTTGCCTTTGGGCCTTTCTATGTGGAGTTTACATGTTCCCCTTGTGAATGTGTGTGTGTTTTTTTTCCCCCATAACCCCAAAACATGCATGTTAGGTTAATTGGTAACTCTAAATTGCTCCTAGGTGTGAGTGAGAGGGTGAATGGACCAGTCCAGGGTCTACTCTACCTCTCAAACAATGACACGAATTTAAAAAATGTGTTCAAGATACTGCTTGTTCAACTTCTTATTGTTCTGATTGGACACCACAGTATCAACGTTCTTATACAACCTCCAGAAACCTAAATGAAGCCAGGGTGGAGTCCTCTCAATTACAGAAATATAGAACAATACAGATTCTGACATCTTCATTCATGAGGAAAATAAAGATGAGAACTGAGTCCTGGCAGGACTCAAAAATGATTGTAAGTCAGTCAGTTTTACAGATTCTGAGCTAAAATTTAGTGTTATAGTAGCTGAGTAGTGGTTTGATAATGACAAACATTCTTTCTTTATTTTAATTTTATATGTTTTTAAAGTAGTTCTCTGGAGGTTGTCTCTTCACAACTTCCCCATGAATCAGTGTTGCATCTCTACATAACACACAAACTGGTAAAGAACCAATTTTAAAACCTATTTTTAATGGAGCTAACATGGTATCTTAGGTTCAGAAAGTTCACAGCACAATTTCTCAATTTGCCTCCAAAAATCATCTATTCTCACCTGTCTCATCCCTTCACCACATCCGGCATTCCCATTCCTTTTCATCCCATTCATACCCCCATCCCTCACCCATACCTGTTTTTCATCCCTCTCATCCTTGTCTATCCTTTTCATTTTATTTAACTCGGCTCACTCCAGAGAGCTGCATAGATCAAGGCCAGTGAACATAGTCAGATTCAAGTCCAACTCTGCTCAGTTCAATCCAGTACTCTATACCCCCTCATTGCTTTCATCTTTATACCTACCAACATCCAGTCACCCATCTGGGGGTCCTAACCTTGCCAGTATGTTTATCCAGCGAGGCAGTACCTCTACTCTGACTTTCCTTTTTCCTAGCCACCAACCAGATGAGATTCAAACTTCAGATCAACAGTCTCTCATTGTCATTCCCTCAACTTTTAATAAACCTGTAAACTCACTTTGTTGTGATGTGGTTCCTGCTCGTGATTTTCTTAACAATAGACTGTTGTGATGACATTTGTTTCAATTTATATAGTTACATCTATAAAAATACCAAAGATAACACACTAAAACAGATTTTTTGCACCAACAAGATAACTCCCAGAGAGCAATGAATGAAAACCTGGCAGGTGTGCAGTGTGAGGGAACTGGATAAACTGGAGGACAACCAAAATGTCAGGCTTCATGACTTATAGTGCTCTACTCCCTTTTTGTCTGTGGCTTTAACCACAATTATTTCTGATAGTGTGCAAGCGAACAACCTTGTACATCAGCTACAGCTGAATAACATGTTTTTCTATAAGACACAAAAGCTTGTCTTCTATATTAGCGTTTAGCTTGGAGCTTAATCATAATGTGACAGTAACTGACTCAGTAAAGCTCCTCATCGTAACACAAAACAGCTCCCTGAAGAAACCAAATAACAAGGAACTCTGGTTAAAAATATTGATGTCTCACACTTCTGGAAACTGTAAATGACTTGAGAAAAGTAGAAGAAAGTACGGAGGGTTTTACAAACCTCCATGGAAGGATTTCTAATCAATTCAATCACTGTCTTTTTACACAAAGGGATTTTTAAAGCAAAGAGTGGGTATTGATCTCAGTTATCGGTTGTTATTTGTTAAGAAAAGTGACGCTCAGGGTTTCTCACTTTCCTTTTAGTCTACAAGTATAGTTTTCATTTGTTAGTCTTCAAATATTTAGAAATATCAGGAATCCACAGCTGTAGAGAAGACTTTAGATTTGAAATACTGAAACACAGCTCTGTTCTGATCGATCAAACAAAACTGCCTCTTGTTTTTGTTGACCTCCTTTAACTTGTTTTTTTTTTTTACCATCTCTTTAGTTCAGGCCAGCTCAACCCACATCTCAGAACTTCTCAATACCTGAACAGATCTGTGTCAGCCCACCTCAACTCACTGATCAGTTAAATCCTTTCATTCAGCTGGTATCCTGATACATCATGTGCTCCTTTAGTCTGCCTACCTTAGCAGCCTACACCATGAGCCTCTTCACAACCCACCTCCACTACAGCTCCTCCTTGTTTAACCTTTGACCTTAACTGGTTAATGTCTGTTATCATTGATGCAGCTCTTATGTGCATTTTGGGGGTAGCAGATCTTCCATTGCAGGGTTTCAAGTGAGTCAGGAGATCCCAAAACACAACGATACCGTACATCTATATATAAATCAACATTAATAGCTACTATAATTGCACATGATTCTATTTATACTCTGACATTATACAGTTGTATGGCTTGTTTGAAAGCTGGATTACTTACAATGATAATCCATATTGTGAGCAAATAACTATTTCAACTGAGGATTACATAGAAACCCAGATTTTTTTTAAAAAATTCACATTTTGCTAGAGTTTTCAGTTTCAGACTTCTCTTGTGTCTCCTCCAAGGAGAGAGCTATAAAGCCCCTTAGGGGATATTGGTGAGGAAAAAAAAAGATTTCTTGTGAGCATGGGAAACATTCTTGTGAGCACACTATATTATCTGGTGCATGCCAGAAAGGATTCTTGTGCGCACAACAAACAACAATAAACTATTTATCCAAAAAAACAGTAAATATAAGGCAAACTATATAAGCTAACAGGTTACCAATGATGTCTGGCAAGCACAGCATTATTGTCTACATCGGCAATTTCAAGATTAAAATATAGCTCAGTTAAATCTTTTAGTTCACTTTTCAAATCAAAAACAAAAGGCACAAAATTGTATTGGATATTCTTTTGCGCATGACAGTTTTGTCTGCATCAAACACTTCTCTGGTGCGCGCAAGATATTACTGTGTGAGCACCAGAGTTGTTTCTCGTGCAAACAAGACATTTTTTTTTTCAATTCACCGACATCGCCTTAGGGGCTCTGTAGAGTGTAGAGGTGGATAGAATATGCAGAAAGTACTAAACCAAATTTCATTAAACCTGGAAGAAAGCTGAAGTGTGGGAAAAAGAAGAGCCAATTTAAATTTGATTTGGATCTGGATCACTGAAGCTGTGAAACACAACATTGGGTTTGGTGAAAGATAGACTTTTTTGGTGCTCTCATTTACTAAACTCTACTCCGATAAATGGAAACTCTACATGGGTTAATTGTAATGTAATTGTTTGCCTAGGAAGAATTTTTGAAAATTACACAAGAGTTCTCAGATTAAACTTAGCAAGCAACATAAAACCACTGTTTTTTTAAGCAAACTATAAACACAAACAACAATTAAGCAATTCTGCAGCTCCATCCACTACAGCTACAAACTCATAATGCAAAGTAATGCTAACCTGCTTTAAAATATATTGCTTTAATGTATTAATACATTTATATTAAGAAGTTATGACTCACCTGAAGGTAGTGACATGTTCTAGATGTTTTGAGGTCTGTGTGCATCATGGGTTTGTCTAAATTAAGCGATGACTTCCTGTAGGCCTCCTTGGCCTGGCTGACTGTCAGTGTCGACCACGAGCTCCTTTTCATAAATTTGCCCTCAGGTGCCATCGCCATGCTCTCACAGGCTGAACACTTGACATCATTGTTGCTCTTGGAGGCCTTGAGTGACATGTGGCTGTGCATGGAGTCTGGATAGCAGTGAGTGATGTGTTCCCCATGGTGCCGTGACATTACACTGGGTGTGCGATACGTGCTGTCACTATCCAAGTTGTCATCCGAGCTCCACCAACCACCAGAACGTTGCTTTCGCTCTTTACTCTTGCTCCTCTTGCTGCCATGTTTGGTGGAGTGGTGGCCGTGATGGTAATAACCCCCCACTCCACCTCCACCTCCTACAATATCACCTTTTGTGCCGTTCATCTTGGATGACCCCTCCAAGGAGTGGGACTTGGTGAAGAGCTTCTGGACAGAATGAACGAGGTGTCTGATGCGGCCTGGACTCTCGCTGCGTTGCTCGGTGGTTGTGGAGGTGCGCTGGTACTGAAGTGTGTGGAAGCCATCGCGGTGTAGTGGCAGTTGTTTCTCAAACTGGTCTAGCAGATTAGCTGGAAGGCGGTTGCTCTTGGTGCCGGCGTGGTGGGAGGAGGCAGCTGCTGCCGCTGCAGCTGCTGCGACAGCTGGGGAGGTGGCAGAGGCTGTGATGGCAGCGCAGTCTTCCCGCGTGGCTGAGTCATAATACTGAGAGCTGTAGTGCATCCTAGGGAAGGTGCTGCTGGAGATGTGGTCGGATGCAGCAGGCGGGGGCATCATGACAGGGGACATCATCATGCAGTCAGAGTGGATGGAGCTGCGGGGCGAGTAGCGGTGGTGCAAGTCCATGGGGCAGCTCTCGGTGGGGCTGAGCAGGTATGACGGGTGACGAGAGTCAGAGCCATGGTGGATGTGGACATCATGGACATGGGGGTCGTAGTCCAAACCATGAGGTAAAGGAATCTGGTGCTGGGAACGGCTGCCCGATAAGCCCTTCATGTTCCTGGCAGGAGGGAGGCGTCTGCCTTCATTTACCTTCCGAGGTGGGGACCAAGATGAAATCTTCTGGTCTGTTGTAGAAAAATAAAAAGGATAAATTTCAATCAGATTTAATAAAACTGATATGAAAGCTCTATTATTTCTAAATAATCTCTCTTAAAGTACATTACTGTTGTGGTTTATACAAACAATGGCAGATTAATAAGACTGTGATACTCCTCACTCTTCAACTGGAAATAATGAAATCGCAATCTTAAACAGGCAAACGTTTTATAGGCATGCATATGTATTAACATTTCATCTTCTCAATTCAGTTTTCATATTGTTACAAAACACATGAAAGTCTAATGAAAACCTATTAAGTTTGATTATTCTAATTTACAGAAGTATGTAGATTAAGATAACCTCAGTAATCTCATAAAGATGGGTTTATTTGTAGTGTGAAAATATATAAATTACATCAGTCTGGGAAGGATAAGGCAAATGATGCTTATTTACAATTTAATATATATTTATTCTAGATTAAAATGTATTTACTAGAAAAATGTTTAATTTTAAAAAAGTGATGCATTTCTGATTTAAATAATTTGAAAACTGTTTTTTCTCCTTTTACACCTGCATCTATTTACACAATTTTCTGATAACAAATATTGGTCAACTCTCATCTCTATATTCTCATGTATTTCTTCATTTATAACCCTAGCCCTGGGCCAAAAGGCCCAAACCCCTTAAACCATGAAGAGACCCTAACCCTAGCCCTGGGCCAAAATGCCCCAACCAATCAAACTGTGAGGAGACACTAACCCTAGCCCTGGGCCAAAAGGCCCTAACCCCTTAAGCCCTGAGGAGACCCTAACCCTAGCCCAGTGAAAAAAGGTCCTTACGCCCCAACCTTGAGGAGACATTAACTCTAGCCATGGGCAAAAAGGCCCTGACCCCTCAAACCCTGAGGAGACCCTTGCCCTAACCCAAGGCCAAAAGGCCCTATCCCCTTAAAGCCTGAGGAGACCCTAACCCTAGCCCTCAATTTCTAATTTCAAAGATTTTAGAATAAGACCATTTCAGTGCCTCACACGGGGTTAAAAAGTTCAGCCTCCTAAATCCTTTTGTTTTGCTCGAGCCTTCGAGGTGGTTTATGATCAAAGCTGTTCCTTCTTCAATGAAACCTCCATGCAGGGCTTTGCAGAAACTGGGACACATGCAAACTATGGTCATAATATTATATTGTCTATTAAAAATTTACACTCTCAGTAAATTAAAACTTTAAATTTAAAAAAAAGTATTTTGAAATTCATATTCCACTCAAAATGTTGTTTATTACAACTGCAACGTTTCCGATGGTGTCGCCTATAAACACAAACCTCCACATTTGATATCATACACTTCTGTAAAAAGAGTGACCAGTTCCCCAACTTGTTTTATTATTACTATTGGTACTTTATTGTGTGATAGAAAAAGGGTAAGTAAGAAAATGTGTAAGGAGAAACCTAAATAAAAACTTTAAAATAAAAAACCCTGACAGGATAAAATGACTGCTTATTTCATCTTATTTGGAACAGTCCATTTCCTCCATTTCATCATACTGTAATTTGTTTTCACCACCTGTAAGATCAAATTCTTTTCCTTTTTGACAGTGAAAATACAACACATGTCATTCAGATACCTAAATGGATCTAAATGACATGTTTTATTAGAAGCACCTGTGTTCAGCTTCCTGCACTGACAGGACAGGCCACATCTTAACTGAGCTAAAAAAAAATTGAAAAATAAAAAACTTCACAGGTGTTGAACATGCCAGAGCACCTCGGCTGTGTGCCGTTTCCCCTGTAATTAATTAAGTTCTCTGCAGCAGGAAACCCCAGTCTGGAACGGGGCACAATGTCTTACATAACATTTGGGATCTCTAATCTTGCGCACCATTTCAAAGGAGCCAAAAATAAAATGCACAGTTGCCATGACAACTACTGCTAAAACCCAGGAATTGCAACAGGATTTTCAAGGTTGTGCGGGGTAGATCTCAGATTTAGAGAAAGAAAAGAAGACACGTATTGTATGTAACGTGGAACAGACTCTTTCTTCTCTACTACAAGGCTGGATTTGCCGTGTAAATTATGTTTAACTACTTTAACTCGGTATGGTTGAAGAGATCTGAAATATAGAAAGCAAATGTCTTCTACTTTACTAGTTTTCTGTTATCCTATTTTATTAATTATGCTGAATCGTGTTCTGTGTATTAGAATGTGATGGGTTTTTGATGCATCTTTACATAAGTTATACTAAGCAACAGCTTTAAAACAAACTGAATATGGATTAGTAAGATATTGGGTTATTTCTAGAAAAACTTCCTGTGGCTTTCAGGACTCAAATGTCTTTCACCTTCTGATAACCCGACCTATATGACCTCTGACATAAAGACAAGCTGGTTAACAAAACACTTTTGAAAGACCAGTGCTTCAACTCATGTTTAGTGTGGTTTGTTGCTCAGATTTGAATCAATGCTTTAACAATATAAGAGGAGTCAATAGTATACTATATAAAATTATGCAATATGGTACAATATGATCTGATAAAAAACATGATATGATCCAACAAAACATAACACCATGTAATATGAGAAAAGATGAGATGAGAAGTAAATGGACTGCATTTATTTTCTAGTATTTCCTGATCACTCAAAGCCAATTTTCACTACAAGTCACTTTGACCTACTAACACCAACACTGACACACCGACGTGCAGATCAGGGGCAACCTGGGGTTCAGTGTTTAGCCCAAGCCACTTCGGGATGTGAGGCAAGATAAGACGGGATATGAGATATGAAAGATGAGCTACGAGATGAGACGTGACAGATGAGACACGAGAGATCAGACGATGAGATGAGACATCAGATGAGATATTGGACGAGACGAGACGAACATGATTGTCTCACCGTGGAAGTTTGTTTTGGACGCAATAGCTGTCTTCACAAATGCTTTATTCAAACATCAGAGCAGAAATAACAGTTTTATTTAAATTTCTTTTGCTTTCCTTTAGACAACTGATGTACCTCAGCAGAAGCTGTTAAAACACTATTAATTATTAACAGGTGGAATTGGCCACATTTTGAAATCAGTTTTAACAGGTCAATCCTTGTGATTTATCAACAGTATTAAATATTGTGTATTCCTGTAGAAAGCAGTGAATGCTGTTTTGTAAAGCTGCATTCATGTAATAGTTTTCACATCCTTGTCATTTTTATTCCTGTTCTAATCTCATTTACTCCATCATATGTTGCTGTCTGTTACATTTCCTCATCATCATACAGATTCACTACATGTTTGACATCAGCTGGTCGCTGAGGAAACAAAATGTATTTGTGTAACAAGGAAGCTTTTCATTACAGGAAATAGATGAAATATTTATTAGTACAACAGCTTTATCTCAGCACCTTAATTAGCTCCCTGCACTTTCTAAGTATGCATAGATTTGCTCAGAAAGGAATGGACCTTTGAACACAATGTGTCTTAATGATTTACTGAATCTTCATTGAAGATTTTAAAATTAGCCTTCCAGACGCTGCATTGTTGCTCGACGCCGGATTGATTGGTGGCTGTCAGTGAAAGGAAGGTGTTATTACATGTTGGAAGCAAAGGTTTAATCCTGTTTGGTTAGACTGACAAGTGATTGGTCTTTGTGTAATTTGTGTTGCTGCAATAAGTATAAAGGTGCAAAATGTGTTCCAGCAAATGCTTCCCCTGGGGTCCAAACACCATTTAAAGGTTCTGCTAGAAGTCATGGGATGAGAGAGTGTGAAGAGTGAGAACTGTATGTGGGTTTTTATGGATTTAGGTTCATAGCTTCAACATTTTAAATTTAACTTCTTAAAATATACAGGTGCTGGTCATAAAATTAGAATATCATGAAAAAGTAGATTGATTTCAGTAATTCCATTTAAAAAGTGAAACTTGTATATTATATTCATACATTACATACAAACTCATATATTTCAAATGTTTATTTCGTTTAATTTTGAT
>NC_051448.1:5957587-6090254 GCF_001649575.2 Kryptolebias marmoratus
TCAAAATTAAACAAAATAAACATTTGAAATATATGAGTTTGTATGTAATGTATGAATATAATATACAAGTTTCACTTTTTAAATGGAATTACTGAAATCAATCTACTTTTTCATGATATTCTAATTTTATGACCAGCACCTGTATTTTGTGGTTAAATATATAGAGGATTTTTTTACATTGTGTGAAAAGGAAAGCCTCCTTTCTTTCTGTGGAGGTGGGTTTGGGTTTTTTCTTCCATAGCAGAGAATATAATAAAGACCTGCCTATACCGCTGCTGCTGTTGGACCACAGAGCTGCTATGACGCCTCTGTAGTCCTCTGTGTTTTTCTAAATATGCTCGTTGAATAAAAACACTAAATTGTTTTGACTCTTTTCCTCAACCCTGATCGTCACTTTCTGCTCAGAGGCCACCTCATCATCGTCAGATCAAAGCTCAGCAATAATGAATGCACGTTCTGTGCGTGTGATTTTTGTCATGCACACGTAGGTGTCAATCTTTTTAGACATAAAGTATAGTCACAATTCAGATGGCTTTTTATGTTTTGTAATTTGCAGTTTTTTAATAACAGGCTGTACTGATCATTCAGCACACTTAGTCTTTCCAGTTAGCAAACCATCCTGAAACTCACTAATCTTTGACCTACGTTTTGTTGAAAAACAGATCACTGGGTTACATGTGAATTAAAACTGTTAAAGCAACTTATTCCTCTATAACAGTTTCATCTGAATTTCCCATTCATTGCTTTGCTACTATCCTGACAGCTATCAGTCAGATCAGAACCTAGTTTGCCGACCAAAGCCCTTGCATTTTTTTATTTAATACTTCATTGGTCAAATTTTTTTTATTTTCAAATGCAGATCTTTGTTGTATAAGCAGCAGTTGAATCCACAGTTTATCTGCTCAGACTAAATTATGTTGTTCTGGTTGGGTCATCAGGCTCTTAAGCATTTTCATCTGAATGCTGCATTTATCTAAGCTGTCTGGCCGAGGCTGTGGGAAGTAAAGGTGTGGAGGTGCTGCAGAACCCCCTGCAGAATGCTAGAAGACCTACAAGTCCAAATTAAAAATGTATTCATTTAAATAAAAAATTACTAAAACAAAATTAATTTGTGCCACACATGTTTAAATGCCAATAATAATTTGATATGATTGAGTTCAGCACATCTGATATATCATTGTACTGTATATCTCGTACAAACGTTTACATCCGCTTAAAACCCACAAAAAAGTGGTCAGATTAGCATGCGTTTATGACTGCAATTTTAAAGATATTTTCTGTCCAAAATTTGGACCATATTTTCATTGTCCACGTTCAAATAAACAAGACGTATCGCTAATGTGCGATACGCTGCATATATCTGGTATGACGACATTCTTATGGGTGTTTAGGCTCGTATAAATTCACACATGCTCACAGCACCACCCCCGCTGAAACATGTTCCCATGGCTATGTGTCCAGCTGACATCAATGTTTGTACATACACAAGTTTTATAAAAAATCATAATTTTTAAATATTATTCAGAAATTGTCTTTTGATTTTTCCCACCAGACAAAACAAGTTACAGTAAAAAGAAATATTTTATTTACGCATATAATGTGTTGAAATATCACCCTAAAATAAAGATGACTGAACTTGCAGCAGAGTACTCAGATGCTGCATGTTATTGTGTCAATTGCCTTTTTCATCCTACTCCGAATCAGAATCATTAGCAATAATTTATCACCACGTGGGAACATGAATCTTATAAAATAGGAAATAAAAAACCTAAGAGACAACTCATCTGTTTCCACTCTTTGAGAAAACTGTCAGCCTGATCTGCATTTTCTTTCTCCGATCACTGCAGGATTCTGATTACATAAATCATCACGAGCTGGTTTGATTAGTTCATAATCAGCTGTTTAGAGACTAATCTTTCAACCCAAATTAGGCTTTCAAGATATCAAGTAATTCCCATCAAGTAAAGCCTATTCACTGTATTCATTAGGAAAATATAAATAAAAATGTTGGAAGAAAAAAATATGTTACGCAGGTAGTAAAATATTTCAATCTGTCATTTATAAGGAAGTGTAAACTGTTACCAAACATTAATTTACTACTGTGTGCACAAATGCAACCTATCACAGCTGCTAAAAAGTATTTTCTTACTCTAATGATTTTGAAAGAAATTGTCATCTTTGATATTCCTTAAAAACCTGAACATTAAGGCTAACACAGAAAGTTTGAGTACTACATGTTTGAAAGATACAGTATTAATACAGACGTTCACTCCAATAGAAAAAAAAGATACTGATAAAAGAAGAAAATCTTATGTTATTCAACAATAAAATGTATAATTCAATTTGAAGGGCAGCGTTTTGTTCCCTGTTTTTGTCTAGTTTTCTATCAACAACCTTCATGTAGATGTACAGTAGTTGATGTAACTTTGAAATTCATAGAACAAAATTATTCATCATCAGCTTTTACGTTTCAACCTGCAAACCAACTCGTACTATTGTGAATCTTTCTTTTCATGCTGAACGTCGGTGGACAGAAGCAGCCGTCGGGGGAATTCTTGGTTTTATTAAAGGGCTACGAACCTCTGCCACTAATTTGTGGTGAAGATGTGGAGGCGATGCAGTGACGCTCTGAGAGCTCATACCATGCAATAACCTGCATTTAGTGTGACACACCCAAAACACACACATGATCCGCCTCAGGTGGTTTTGTCATCCAGTATTTGCTTCACACAGCTCTGCAATGTGGACAAAAATGCATCGTTCTGAAACTGTAAGAAAAATGAAACCCGGCAGGCCCAACAAACTGTTTCTTTAAAAGGAAGAAGAAGAAAAAAGGTAGCTGTAACTCTGAATCGCCTACAGGCAGCATCTAGAATGAGGAAGTTCTCGGTCGATTCCATCTTGGTCGATACTTCCCATCTCTCAGCAGTGATCTTCCTTCCACCTTTAGCCTCCAGCTCATCTGCCTGAGGAGAATATCGGATGGTCTCACTTGCTTGTATGAACAGATGTCATGTCCTCAACAATTCCACTCCACCAGTGTCACTGCACACCGTTTTACAGCAGATCTGCGGATAAAAATCATCCCGTGTGGCTGAATGTGGCGCATTTTACACGATGGACTGAAGGTGACAGTTTTTTTATACCTAATGTACATAACTGTCAGGATCTGTGGATTTTTATGTAAGCTCTAATCCATCCATCCATCTTCTTCCAATTATCCAGGGTCGGGTCGCGGGGGTAGCAGCCTAAGCAGGGAGACCCAGACTTCCCTCTCCCCAGCCACTTGGGTCAGCTCCTCCGGGGGAATCCCAAGGCGTTCCTAGGCCAGCCGAGAAACGTAGTCCCTCCAGCATGTCCTGGGTCTTCCTCTGGGCCTCCTCCCGGCGGGACGTGCCCGGAACACCTCACCAGGGAGGCGTCCAGGAGCCATCCTAACCAGATGCCTGAGCCACCTCAACTGGCTCCTCTCGACGTGGAGAAGCAGTGGCTTTACCCTGAGTCCCTCCCGGATGAGAATTAATAATTGTATTTATTATATTTTATAGTGTCACTCTTTTCAAAATTTAGCATTTTGTGGTTTTGTCTGATTTGATAAAGATCACTGTGGTTTTGTTTTCTTGCTGTAGTTTTATTTATTTGTTTCCATCTTTGCTTCATTTAGTCTGGACTCTCTCTCCTCACACATGGCTCTAGGCTTCACCTTCATGTTAGTTATTATTTTCCACATTATAAAAACTCCAGTTTTTTGTCCATTTTTGTCAGATACTTGTTTCAATCCCGTTTAGGATGGCTGCGCTGAGCTAAACTTTGGTGTGGTAGTAGCTGAGAATCATACTTATACATTCTATGAGTTTTATCACATCTTGCTAGATCTCACAACAGCGCACGAGTCAATATATACAAGGTTTGATTGAAATGACTGACTCTCAGCACAAGACAATTTTAGTTTGAACCTATGGCCTGAAAGGCAGAAGGAATGTTAGGCTCTTAATTTTGTTTAAGAAATAAGGGATCTTTCACGTTCCAGCTCATGAGAGTAACCAGTAATCCTTTGAGAAGCCAGTGATAAATCTTCAAGAGGACACAAGTTTCCTAAAATGCTGATGACTCCTCTTGGTTCCATAAGATCTTACATTGCAAGTTCATGAAACATTAATGAGATCTTTCCTGTACTACAGCTTATGCAACAGCTATTGCTCTGCGTGATCAACAGGCTATTTTCTCAGCATGCTCCTGTCAGCTCCTGATGTGGCCTATATTTTACCCCTCTGTCAAAACTGAGAGACACTGAGGGAGAGAGAGAAATTAGGGCCAGTGTGGGAGAGACGGGAGGGGGAAGCCTCTTTGGTTGTACTGCTTTCTGGGAAAGTATTGTGCTGCTACCTGCTAAGTTAATGCTTTGCTGCTGTCAGCGCCTGGCCAGCATTTTCCCCAAGACGGTTGCATAACTTGGAATAAATGAGGCCTCCCTCCTCCACAGTAATGCATAGCAAGCTAAAGCCATAGGGAAGATCTGAGCAACAGGAAGTGAAGCTGCACCGTTTCACTTACAATTTTGAAAAAGAACGACGACTCATCAATAAACCAAGTTATGCCAAACAAAAGCAGTTTGAGACAGTACTCATCAGTTCCTAAAATGACCTCACCCAGACAACTAACTTCATCCTCAACACTTCCTTTTGAAAGAAAGGGACTGACTGATTTCAAAATTCACTCTTTTACAAATTTTTTAAAGAAGCATAAATGAACTGCATTTGTGATTCTTCACATCCTTCAGTTTTATGCTTCATGAAAACAATACTGTGAACGCTGAGTCAGCATCCACAGTACCAATGCAAACCTTTTTTAGTCATTCATATGTCAAATAATACATGTTCAGCTTATTTAGGAAATGGAAAGTATGATTTTAGTTTATTGTAACTTTTTTACTTTTCAAAATAGTTACCTTTATTCATAAAGATTTTTGTCATTAACATACATTAAGTTAGTATTTTGCATTTTGATACCATCGATTCAGCATTCACAGTGAAAATTCAGTTTCTCTAGTTAAACTCAATTTCAGAATTAACAAAATAATATTAATTGGACAGATTGTTTCATAACCCCCAAATCATTCACTGATAGATGTTTTGTGGAAAGTCACATTATTAAATTATCTGAATATTTACAGCTGATTTTTAATGCCAAAACAGTCCGGCAGCTGACATGAATAACATAAGGAAGATAAACTGCAAACTGCACTGCTGCTGGTTTAGTCAGATATAAAATAGAGGATATTTCTTTTTGTTGACCAATCTAAGTAAAGCAAGAATAATTTAGAATGGAAAAGATGCTGATTTGGTTTATACAGAAAATCTTGTATTATACCCTGAGATTTATCATCCATGTTGCTTTGAATTTTACAATATTCATGTTTACTTTGAGTCCTCTCTACTGCCAGAGCTGTCACCTGCCAAAAAAGAGAAATAATAATCCAAACCTCTCACTTTACGGACAAAAAAAAAAAAATTTTACTAGGTATTTTCTTTCTTCTTAACAGATAAAATCTGTGGACTGGGGAAAATACTGTTTAAAAAAAGCTATCCAACATGCTCCAAATTCAAGTTTTTGACTGAACCAATATGGTTTCTAGTTAGATAAGTATTTCAAGATGGCCACCACAGGCAACTGGCCTTAGAAAACACAACGATGGCTACAGATCAGTCAGTTGGACAGATATTGTGCTAACATTTTGTGAGTTTTGTCACTGAGAGTCATTGCTACTCATCGTGCAGGATCGTAATTTAAATCTTTAGCATTACCTGCTGGAGCCAACCCTGATTGTCTTTTAAAAAAAACAGCTAATGAACCAGCAGACAGATTTTAATGAAACTTTCAGAAAGTAATCATTGAATGTACATCTACAACCGATTAACTTTTAGAGTCAACTCAATTTAAGATGACTGCTACAGCTAATTAACATTTGTTTATACACAAATGGTTACAACTCATTTAATTTAATAAGTTATAACCATTTGTGTTGAGTTTTTAATATTTTGAACCTATTTAGACTCATGTAGGATCTATTGTTCATGCTGCCTTAACATATGTTGAACACATTATCTATCAGATAAACCCTGGAGGACAGGGTTTGTTTCAGATCTAAGACATAGTCTTTAGTGTAGGAGGCTTTACAGGCTGCAACAAGGTTAACAGTGATTGATTATGGGCTCCTTAGAAGGGGTTTTCATCTGTAGAAGAGCCCAGAGAAGACGCCGAGAGACTGAGGTTGTGTCCAGGGTGTTTGCTATCACTCCATCAGTCTGCACGCTGAGGAGCGAGAAGCAGCAGTGGGAGGGAGTGGGCGGATATCAAAAGGTTAAAGGCAGACTCTGCTGCAAAGCCGCAACCAATCCAGGCCCATTTTGTCTCAGATGCAGGATCTAACACTCTCTCCACTTATGTAATGCTCATTGTTGCAGATTTTTATACGTAAAAACATGCTATTAGATAAAACTATTTCACCGTTTCTGCAGTGGAGTCGGTTTCATCCTTTCATTTTAGTAACATCCATTCTGTGGTTCTGCACTTTTGGTTCATTGAGAATTAAAGGCCTAGCATTTCTTGAAGGAATGCATACCACCAGCTGCAGTTCTTACCAGAGTTTTAGAATTAGAACTTTTTATGTTGAAAAATAATGGAATTGTAGCCATTTTGGTCAAACCTTAAAAGTAACAGTATAGTACATTGTGAGATGTCACGCTCAAAGTATGCGTTGCGAATGACTCAACTACTACCACACCAAATGTTAGCTTAATACTTGTAAAACTGGCTGAATTATAGCCATTTTTGTGCTTTTAAAGTCAGTTAGTCGTGGCGGTTATCTGGAAATATCTTGAGTTATTTTGAACTGAATGCTCTCCAGTTGTTGAGTACATTCAATGATTACTTTCTGAGAGTTTTCTTAAAATCCATCCAGTGATTCATCAGATATTTTGGCAACAAACTAACACACAGACAGCCACTAGCAAAACCATTATTGTCTGCCTTTGCCTCCCAGAGGCGGGTGATGAAAATAAAAAAAAAAATACAGTAAGGATAATCAGCAAGCACATCAGTATTTTAGCTGTGAAGCAATGTCCTTTGATCGCTAATACAAAATTTAACAAAATAACATTTAAAGAGACTGCCGCAGTACGTGAGACAAGCAAAAACAGAATGACCCCTTTCACCAAGTGCTAATTAATTGTTTAAGGCAGCACACTGAAATAAATAACTGCTGATGATACAATACAGGTGTAGGAGGCTTAAATTTGGCATCATGCCTCTCCTCATTCAGGTCCTGCAGAAAATGTTGACACATCTCCTTGGAAACTACTCCCACGGTGTGCAAACATAAAAGACTGAACTTTGTGCAGCCTGCATAAGACTGAATATGGAGACATCTGGAACATTTTTAACTTTTACTTCAACATTTTGTTCTGAAAAAAAGTAAAATAACACAAGTAAGATTGTAAGTTGTAGGCTAAATACTAAAAAGTTTTTCTTTGCTATTTATAAGAGAAAAAACTTTGATTTGGAATTCATGCTTGGTTGGTGGATAAAATGCATCACAGTGCTGCTGCAGATGCCTCCCTATTGAAACAATGTCAGATCAGAGGAGTGTGTTACACAACATTCAAGTAAATGAACAGGAATGTATGATTTTGCACATCTGACAGAGCCATAAATTTAAAGCTTATCTTCAACTGTCATAAAAATGCAATCCATAATTTAAATGGCTTTTGTGATGAGTGATATGGAGAGGAAGACAGCAAACCCATGAGTGATTTTACTCTGTTGTGAAAATGGATATAACAGGTACACTCTGAATTTTATGAACTTGCCAGAAAGCATAAACTCAATTAGATGAATGAATTTTGTAAAGTCTGCCTTGAAAATTAGACTCTGCCAGGGCTGTCCTTTATCACGGATCCTGTTTGTGGTGTTCAAGGACAGGATCGCAAGGCGCAGACGTGGACAATAATTATGGTATATTTACCACAGCAAAGGATCTCCTCCATAAAGTTTATTGTAATGCATAATAGCCCTTATGTCTCATCATTACACTGAGGTGCAGTAAATGCTTGGACAGCTGTTGAACAATCCAAAAATATAAATAAATTCACATAACAGCATCCCAAACCCCTCTGAAGTGATCAAAATCCCAAAACTTTATCAGAGAGATTGTTTTCAAACCCAGTTCACACAATACTGGACTGTAACCTGTCAAGTACATTTTTAACAGTTTGCCATGTTTTGATCAATGTCTAAATCCTCTTCAGCATGTAAGTGTGTTCAACCACGAAACTCATTAGGATTTTCATGTTATTCTGAATCGACTGCAGGAGAACCACACAAAGTGTGTAATTAAATGGCCTATTTGATACTAGCTCTATTGCAAGGCTTTCATGCTGTAGTGACAGCCAGTCCCTTTCAGAAAACCATGGATGGTGCAAACATATATATATATATATATATATATATATATATATATATATATATATTTTTTTTTTTTTTTCTCATTTCTTTGTGCCAACATGTCATGATTTCCAGATGTGGGAATTCAGAAGTGCACCACTCTTTTAATTAGGCTGTTTTGTCATGTTCTGCTCCATCTGTGTCTGTCTGTATCCGACTGCAGCAAGAGACATAATAAAAGGTAGAGAAGGGAACAATTCCTTCCCAACACCTGTAAATCTGAACAAGGCTGTCGAGCAGCTTGTGTAAGAATTTGACGTTTTATGATAACAAACCAAATTCAAGTCAAAATCATTTAATCTGACTGCATCAGATGCAAGATTCAGCATGTTTATTATGCAATTTACCTTTAGAAAAGCCTAAAGATGGGAATAATTGATTTAAAGATTATTCAGCCAGCAAGTCTTATTTGCTGAAAACCAGTCATTTAAAAAAAATAAATAAATAACATTCCTTGCCTGTTGCCTTTCATGCCAGAGTTTTAGACTTAGATCATCTTATGTTAATAAATTAGAGTTGTAGCCATTTTGGTCAAACCTTGAAAATAACAATAGTGTCACGTGATAATCCATCAACTGAGTGTAGTTAGTTCAGGAACTATGCTTCTTCAAGCAGGTGGGCAGCCCTATAAACTCTGGAGAGACTTTGTCATTTTAATCCAGATGAAGAGCAAAAATGAACAAAGCAAAATTAAGCAAATTCAACTTTTCGCCAACATTCCTAAGTTGTCCAAGTTTTCAGATAAAATCTGAAAATCCGGGACAAAACGGTTGGAAAGCATATTGTCAGATACAATGCTAGATGACTGTTTGAAGGTCATTTTTGGTAGGCCTACTTCGCTCTCTCATAACTTTTTAGGCACATTACAAAGCAAGAAATGCTCAACTAAATTGACTTTTATGTTTTTTCTATTTAATTAACAACAACGTAAAACAACCAGAGCAGAGTTAACAATCTAAAAGATAGCCTGAAAAGGCAAAAGAAACAATGGGTTGTTTCAGAAACAATACATCAAACGTGCATGATGGGATTTTTAAAACTTAACTAAAGTGCCATGAAGTTATAAATGACAAACCAGCTTTCATCAGAGTAAATGCGAAGTGGCACATAAGTTGACTCATCAAATCAGTCCCATGATTGGATTTATTGTGGACCAGAAATCTCCTTCTTGAAAGTGTAAACTTTAAAGTAAGAAGATACTAATTTAAAACATTACACAAACCCATCACAAAATGCTTCAAGTGTCTAAGATGGCCTCTGCACTTCATTTCCCCCATCAGATATACAGTATGCTGCTCATCTTATGTTCTCTCTGCACTGTTCTGTTAGTTAACACAGCGCTTGTGTTGTTGCGCCACATTGCTCCATCTGTCACTCTGGTGGCAGTTCAGACAACCAGAGATCTGGCTGATGGAAGCCCGTGACTTTCAGATCCCATGATTCATTGCAGACACGGTGTGTTGGGATTCTCAGAGGGGACATAGCACGACGCGCACAATGTCAGCAACACACAAAAAAACAAAAAAACATGGTGTAGCTGCAGACGTGAATACAAACAAAACCTTTTCAAGGGCTTTACACCCATAAATGCTAAAGCTCACCTGCACTTAAAGCAGCATATGTTCCTTGCAGCCCAATCTGTGCAATCAGTGTCAGCACGTAATAGTTGGGTGTACAATTTATGAATTAAAATTCATCAGTGTTGAAGTCAATTATGAACACCTGCATCAGAATGAGCAGGTAAACTTGGTAAATTGTTTGTTGATTGACATGATTTCACTTTCCCAGAAGTCTAACAACACTAAAGGTGGCAGCAAGAAATAAACCCAAAATCTGTATAAGAAATCACTTGGAGGAAAATCCAAAATAATTTCTTCAGTCAAGGTTTAACTCTGACAAAAAAATACCCACAAATATCACAGATTCATCACTGCGGCGTATCTTGTAAACAATAGCAACTGCAGGGCTCTTGATGCAAACTGTGCCAAGCAGCTATGAATTGTACCTTTTGTTGTTGCTTATTCATTTATTCAGTCTGTTAAATTATTTAGATGTCAATCTTTTTCTGTGTGTGTGTGTGTGTGTGTGTGTGCGTGTCCTTTATTTTCACACTGATTTTGAAAATAAAGCCCATTCATAAAGCCATTAGCCAGAAGGAAGACCCATTTAATAATCCAGACATGAAACTTCATTACACTCTTTGCTTCAGCAAGAATCATAAAGCATATCTGCGACTGCCATAGCCTCCAAAATGAGAATCTAACTTATCGATTGGCAGCGTTGACTCAGGAAGGGCTTTAGGATAAATATGCATTTCTTGGCAAAGCTCATACAGTGATTAAATGCACCTGGGTTTTTAATAAAAAGACACCTAAAAGAGGTAACAGGGTTCATTTCGACCTTGGGTGCCAAGTAATTTTTGATGCGGTGCCACTTGTCATAAAAATTTTCTTACATTACTACAATTGATTATCTCATACCAGATGTTTTTTTGGTCAGTTTATTGCTGCCTTTTTCTTGCTTAGCTTACTACTTCTTTTTCAAAACATTTTGTTCTCTATTTTAATTTTGGGTCTGCTTTGGGATCTCGTCAGTGGGATATGCCTCCAAAGAAAGGCGTCCAGGAGGCATCCTAATCAAATGCCTGAAACATCTCAGCTGACTGCTTTTGGTACAAAGGCACAGAGGCTCTACTCCTGGATGATGGCTCCTCACCTTATCTCTAACATTGAGCCAGACTACCCTATGGATCTTGTTCTTTCAATCAGGAACCACACTTTATGACCATAAGTGAGGGTTGGAATGCAGATGACCAGTAAATTGAGACCATCGCCTTTTGTCTCAGCAACTTCTTACCAACAATAAACCGGACCAACACCCCCATTACTGTGGATGATGTCCTAATTCGTTATATCATCTCCCGCCCCATCTACACAACAGAGAGTAGAGTTTGCAAATTGATTGACGTTATTATATAAGTTGTTCAGCTCAATAATAACAGATTTATTTCTTTATTTTGAAAAGTTTAAATATCTAATCTGCAGTGAAAGTTGTATGACCCTTTGAACTTTGAACAAGCATTTTTACCTGTAGGAAATGTTTAGAAATGATGTTTCAAACAGTGTTTACACCTATAATAACACAATTTTATAATTATTTTATTATTATTATTATTATTATTATTATTATTGTAAGTAGAAATATTTTTTCTCTAAAAGGTTTAAAATTAAATGGTATAGTGATTGTTAAATTGTAATTTGTTTTCTACATATCTGGTAACTAGTCTTGCTGGAGGGATTATGTATCCTCGCTGGCCTGGGAACACCTTGGGATACCTGAGAAGGAGCTGGATTGTGTTGCTGAGGAGAAGGGTGTCTGGGTTTCCTCCCTAAACCTGTTGCCTCCGTGACCCAACCACAGTAAAACAGCAGAAAATTGAAGGATGGATGGATAAATACTCCTTGTTGTTCTGTTATGTGATGTTTTCTTGTAGACTGAAGTCTCAGCTTGCCATTGCCAACAAATACTAAAGTACTGGATGTCTGCTTTAAACCGTCTCTCTTTAACCACAGCAGCACCTCTTTAACTACATGACTTCCATGACACTGTTATAAACTCCTCAGTATTGTCTATTTGACTTGAAAGATCAACCAGCTTTGGAAAACTCTTGAGGGCTATAGTCCATGAAGTGTACTTTATTAAAAGGTTACTCTGTGACATTTGCTGTATTGGTTGGAGAAACAGTAAAATACTTGGGTAACTGAGTCTTACTGTAACTAAAAACTTTATCTTGCAGAGTTCAGTTACATTTTAAATTCCCTTTCAAATTCAGGGCCCAGTGCTTTAGAGCCCAAACAACAGGAGCCGTCCAGAAATAAAAAATAAATAAAACTGTCTAGCCCTTAAAAGACAATCTTGATTTTTAGCAATCTCTTCCATTTGTGTCTGTCTGACAAATATGTCAACATCCAACAGGAATACAATAAAAAGCTCTTAAATGAGGGTTTGCTTGGAGTTCGTTTATTGTTCTTTTGTTCCTGGTAATGAGTATTTTTAGGGGCCTGGAGGTGCTTCAATTATCTTCTTGTGTTGCATTAAAGGTGATAAAAAAAAAAAGTTATGCCGCAAATGAGCTCTAATTGTGTGAAGCTGAAAACTCTGTTGGATCCCTTGGTTATCATTTTCACCTCTGTTCTCCAGTGGAGTGAACACAAGCAGATCTTTGAGCAACACGGTCTGCAGGGACAGAGTTTTGTTGGCAAACAACAGTTTGTTATGTACTTTAGGTGTTACAGATCAGATCGTTCCGACTCGCTCGTGTTTCCTGATACACTTCAGTCCGACATCAAATAGCAGCTGGTACTTGATCACTGCAATGTTTTAAATTAAAAGCATTTATGCAGATCTGCTTATTAATTTTTGCATTAATTAGCAACTTGTTCTTCATGCATTCAATGTACACAGAGTTAGATTAAACATGCATAGTGATAATATGAACTCCGTACCACTATCCTAAGTGATGTTAGAGGGGAGCAAGGCTTTTAAATATGCAAATATATGCAAAAAGTGCATCATTGTCATTAATCAGGACACATGAAGCAAAACGAACAAATCCTCAAAACAAACAGGGCATTGCGTCAGACATTATGCATTTTAAATAAGCAGCCTGAATATAAATCAATTCTGATTAGGATTCTTATCCCCTTTGATAAGCGCCATCTTCCCATTCGGTGTTATGACAGTTTTGTAGAGAAGAGCACAACTCGTGATTCATAAAACCCCTTTTAAATCGTTTCAGAGACGACTTGCGTAAGATTAATGGCTTCTGCTGATACGACAGCTTTGTGTCACTCAGACACGGGTCACTTTTAGATTAATAACAGAAAGTCATGGTATATTTGTCAATTTCAAAAATTAAACATTAACAGTGGGTAGATTTATAAGAGTTTTTTTTACAATAATGTAGCAATAAATATTTTTAATAGAGGTGGACATTTCAAGCTAAATCACAACAATTATTCAATCATTTTTCATGCCTGACAATCGGAGTGGATTTCTTTGGGGCTTGATGCATTTCTGACACCTTACAGCTGTGGTGGCAGCACCAGGTGTCAGTGGAAAAAAGATAATCATCTGTCAAAATGATAGTCACATTAATTATTTAAATGTATATATTTTATTGATATAAAAAGCTGAATCTCATTGCCCATCCCTAAATCCTAAATTGGAAAAGTTTGAACAGAGCTGTTGTTTAATAGTTCAATTAATGACCAATTTATTAGATTAGGAACACAAAATATATTTTAAGTTAATGCTAGATTGTTGCAATCCCCCCAAGAAAACCAGAATACATGTCAGATTTGTGTCATGTTGGTGTGATATGTAAATGCTGTTGTGTCTAATCTAACAAGAAAGTTGCTGCAAACTGTTCAGAAAAAGCGCTCAGATATGAAGACGACAAATTCAGCTGCTATCAGGTTATAAGAAAGGAATGCATACCCAACAGGGACTAAACTTATGCAGCTTTAAACGGTTTTAAACATTGATCAAAACCTCTGAATGTCTGAAATATTCACTGCTATCTGACAAAATTGTGTCATCAGTTAAAGACCAAAATACCACAATGGGGTTGTTGCAACAACCAAATTTCATACAGCCTGCTGTCAGAGATGAAGGGTAAAAGATAATGTTTTTGCCCATGTCTGCGTTTGTCTGTTTGTGTGTTGTTGGCTAAATATCTAATGGATTACTTTCAGAAACTAATCAATGAAAATACAACCACAACTGATTAGCTTTTGGAGTCAACTTTTGGAATCGAACGGCTTCACCTCAGTTAATTTTTTCAGATACTGAGCTAAGACTTGGTGCAGTAAGAGCTGAGAGTCATTCACAACACAAACTCCAAGCGCTAACAGATCATGGGCGATACTGCGTGAGACGATGCAAAATGTTACTTTCTAAGTGTAACCGAAATTGCTATAAATCCATCATTCCTCAGCACAAGGCCATCTTAATCTAATACTCTGGCATTAAATGTGGTGGGCAATATGCATTCCTTCAAAGAATGCAAGGCCTTCAATTTATTATTTATTCTGTACTTTATTTATTTTAGACGGGTCCGAGCACATGTTTTGTTCTCCCACGTCTTTGACACGACAATAAATCTGATTCTGATTCCGAAAAAGGCGCAAAATGAAATCCTCAGTATCACAGTCCTGTGCTGATGGATATGAGATGTATGTTTAGGCAGGACTCATGTGGTCAGGAAGCCAGAAAACTGTTAGTTCTAAAGGCTTGTAGAGACTCGACAATAGTTTGCATCCTCATACATCTGATCACGACGGGAAATACTAAACATAGGAAAGACGGAGCACATTCAGATCTGGTCGCTCGCACATTCAGAGGTGATTCATTTTCATTTAGCCGCCTGAACACAAATGAGTCTTGGGCCATATTTCAAAGAAGCAGCTGAGTTACCAACAGCAGGTTTTTATACGATCCAAATTTCTGAAAAAAAAAAAAAAAAAAAAGCATTTTGTAAACTTGTAAACTTTTGTTAAAATTAGGCAAAGCTGCCAGCTACATTGAAATGATGCAACTCCAATTAGTCAAAAATATTAAAGAAACAGAGTTTCAATGAACTGGATTGTTGAGACAATATTATTTATATTGTTGAATATAAATAATGTAATATTGCTCAGTTGGGAGTTGACTGTGACTTGTAAGTTACAAAATGTTCACTTATAGAGTAGGTAACTCAGATCCAGTATCTAGTGGTAAGAGCTTATGCAGAGGTGCATTTTAATGTCAGATAGAGCCCAATTAGATGTGTTTATTGGTCATCAGATCACCCACAATGCATGATCATACAATAAGTTTTAGTTTAAGAATTCTGTATAAGCTTAGTATCAGAGAGGATAGAGTGAAAAGGATTCTGAGTACAGCCTGGCTCCGTACAGACATTTTTGTGTCTGATGCTGTTTGGTTATAGGTTTTAAAATTCAAAGTCTGCTAAAGTACAATACAGCAGCATCAGATTTATTACTGCTGCATCCCACTGCTCATTCATCTGTTTTGATTCTCTATTTAATCTTTCTTTTTCCCCATTTCCACTTCTGATTTAAACTGCTGGTTTACGAGATAACTTCTGACATCAAAAATTCATGCTGCTTTAAACAGTTTCTCAGATGTCATGGCATTTTCGTTCTTCCATTATTCCAGCAAACCCGATTTAAATCCCCCCTGACGCAACTCATCTCTGGAGTCTCTCAGGCTGACCCGAGTCAGATCAAATTTCACCTTCGGTTTAATAATTAACAGCAACGCGTGAGGTTAAAACTAACCTAATTACAGGGATAAACAAACAACCTGCAGCCTTATGCATTTTTGATACTGTGAGCGTTGAGCTGTTAAAATGGAACCAAACCCCTCCCATATGTGGGGATTTATTTGTGTTTGTTTTGGCCTGAAGAATTGCATGTGTCTCACACTGATTTAACTGTGATCGAAGTGATTTATCACTTTCTCAGAGTCAACGTGTAGATAAAGAATGGGACAGTTTATTTTGGTAGACCTTAATTTTAGTCTTAAAACTGCATGCAGACACGGTCAATATCTCTTCTTGTTTCTGTACGTCTTTTCTTATAGACAAGTTTGCTTTCGGTATGAGTGAATATACAACCTCTGTGTGCTAGAGAACTCCAAGAACAAATATGTAAGCATATGCTGAATATAAAATAGCCACAGTGGAAATCAAAAATGGTAAATTCAATACTAATAATAAGTAACATAACTAGCATTCCCTAAAGGAATGCTGCAAACAGCTCTCAGCTCCTATCACATCAGATTTTAGCTCAATATCAGTAAAACTGAGTGAATAATCATTTTTGTTTTTTCCAAGTTCAATTAGCTGTAGCGGCCATATTGATTTAAGTCGGCTTCAATAGGTAATCAGTTGTAGATGTACATCTATTGATATTTTCCTGAACGTTTCACTAAAATCCACTCAGTGGTTCAAAATATATTTTGCTAACACACACAGACAGAGTTGACTCCAAACACTGCAGTTAATGACAAAATTTTAAACAAAGATCTTGCATGACCTGTTTGTCTTCAGGATGTGTTTTGGGGATCAGTCTTGGCTACTACCACATCAAATTTTAGGTCAATATCTGTCAAGCTGACTGAGCTACAGCATTGTTTATGTTTTTGAGTTCAGTTAGCTGTGGCAGCCATCTTGAATTGGGTTGACTCTAAGTGGTTCATGAAATATTTAGTTACCAGACAGACTCACAAACAGACATGGTGAAAAACATTATCGCCCTCCTTCGCTTTTCAGCAGTGGGCCACCAAAAGACAGCCAAAGGTCAAAGGTGAAAATGGCTTCATGCTCGTTTAAGTCTCTAATTTTTTTCTAATTGAGTGACAGTTGCTTTTCCTTGTTTTTAGTGTCTGAGCTCTCTTGGTTCAGATTCAAATAATGTTGGTTGTTCATTCATAATCATATCATTACTTTAAAGATTTTACTAGTTTCAAATCGTGCCAGGAAGATTAGAAATGTGTTTGGCTTTCTTCATTATCCTTTTAATGAGTGGGGTGTTGTGCTCATGTTTCTAGGCTCAGATAATGATTCACAATTACCAGTTTCAACATAAATCTTCACCAAAATCCTCTGACGGAAAAATGTTTCATATTTTGTGTTTTTTACATATAAATACATTTTACTTAAGGAAAATGTCACAAAACAGGATCCTATAGATTGTTTTTCCTGATTTCATTTATCCATTTCTGAAGTAAGCTGAACAGTTTTTATTACAAAGAAATTTGGGACAGGTCCAGAGTCTTATTAATTTGTTCCCATTTGGCTGTCTCACAGTTAGCATACTGTGGAGACGGGCTTCTAATGAAAGTAAAAACAGGATGTGGAGATAATTACCATTACAGACGGATCGGCTGCTGTTCTGAATCTATTATCATGTCATTTGGCTGTGACGGTGACTTCTTGCACATTTTCTTCATGACAAATAAACGTGTTGATATGGCAGCCATATAGGCACAAAAATAATAGATTTGATTACTTTAAATCCTATTGGTGGTGACAACACAAACTAATTATAATTTAGCTGAACACTTTAAAATTTTGTATCCTGGTGACTGTTATTAAATCAACTGGAGTCAAAAGTTTTCAATTACCGTAGCTGTTTCTTCCATAAAATTATATTATTATAAAATTATATGATAGCATGTTTGAACCCTGGATTTAAATAGCTTCAAGAACATAGCTTCATTTTAATATTATAGAAATTATATAGTAACTTATTATTGTTACTTTACAGAATTAAATCACAAATATTAAATTAAATCATATTTATGCAATACTTTTAAAATACCCTCATGATAGGTATGTTTTACTAATAAAATGTTTTGGTCTCAAAAGACATCATTTGGAGATTTTCTGAGAAGATTACAAAAAAATGTATTTACACAAGCCATTTGTGATAAAAATTATTTTAATTTAACTCCCTAAAGCAATAGTTCAGGTCTGTTAAAACAAGAACCAATAAAAGGTTTATAAAAACCTAATATCTTAAATTGATGAGCTAATGGCTAGTTTGAGCAGAGGGCAAGAGATAAAGAGGATTGCTGCTCCCTTAAAACAAAATCAATCTGAATTACTTCACAGCAGGTCATATTATTCTAAAATCTTTTACACAACCATCATGTTTGTTTACATAGTTATTTGCATAGAATTAGTGTTATTTAATTTCAATTAATTTCCCTCAGGGGATGAATAAAATATCTCTCTATTCTATTCTATTCTATTTCCAGGCATAAATGATGGCAGCAGCAGTTAGCTGTAGCAAAATTACAGCATTTAATAGAGCTTCATAAAATAGCGCTTGCATGAACTGCTATGAAATCTGTGAGTTTGGAGGGGATTGTGTTTTAGATGACAGCAAACTTTATCTAGTTACTTTGATTTTGGCCTCAGACTAGTTGTTAGCTCATTTCTGTCAGAATTAAACTCTGGCTGTGTTTAAAATGTTCACTCGTTCACTCACTCACTACATTGTGGTATGTAATAGAATATATAAGAGATAGAGTTGTGGCATGTGGGCAAACAAAAGCAAACACTTTTCAGTGTGATTTAAACAGCATTTCAAAATCTTTTTGCAGAGAGTTAATTATTTAAAATATATGGAACCCTACACAGTTTTATAATATTTTTTTATGCTGCACAGACAGAGGGGGAGATGAGTCACAATATTAGAGACAATTAAACAGCATTTTTAACGAGTCTGAAAATCACAACAATTAACGTTGGAGGTTAGCATTAGCCTCGATTAGCCTGCTGTGTTGGCTCAGGCTGTAATACATCATCTATTTCCACCAATGTCTGTACGCTACTTTTACAGAACCACATGATGAGTTTTTAGGACACTATATAGTAGATGAAAATTTAAAAAAAAAAAAAACATAAAATGGCTGACTCACTATATAGTAAATGAGTGAACAATTCAAACATCCAAAATGAGGCTGTTCAAAGAGCTATCTACAACAAGTAAAACCTATAACGCCCACTTTAAAAAAATCTGAACTCTCTGTTTATTAACCTTCAGCTTTTTTAAAGCCAAGACAGCAAAGCAGATTATAATTATAAAGCATCTGTTTAATTTTGTGCAAGAATCCAAACTATTCCCATCCCATCTCCATACAATTAAAGTGTATTGATCTCTTGGAAGAAGTTTATCTGTGGTTAATATAACTCTGTGTGAACTCTCAATACTTTCCTTCAGTCCTGAAGCCACAGATAAAACTGTCTGTTGAATAGTTCTGGTGGAGATGTTGGCTCCAGAACAGGTTTGTGTTTGTGTGTGCGGAAGGAAATATAATGTATTCAGTACTCAAACACGCCCACACTGAGAGTTCAGAAAAGTTAGTCTCCACTGTGGCTTTTAGTCCCCTTTTTTATTTTTTTTTCCATATGGGTATCCTTAACTAAAATGCATGGTTGCCAGGTAACACGAGATTTACCAGAGTGAGACAGTTTACAAAGAAGGACTCAACACTGCACTTATCCTTAGAAGCAAACTAAACAAGTCAAGAGCACTACTCCAACTATAGAGATAAGACATAAATCCTACTAAAAGCATATTGGTGCAATACATAAACTCTAAATTTTACAGCATGCAAATATGGAAAAAAAAAAAAAAACAAGAAGAGCACGTGTCCAAATCAGTCATTTAGACAGAGTATATTGTTCCCCATGATAATTAAGCCGCATGCAGCTGCGGAGCTCACTGAGCCATCGGGCACATTAATGAGCCATAGGAACATGCTAAATGTGCCATAAAACGTGGCCCAGACATTAATAATTACACACACCTTTCCTATATATCAAACTCTCATTTGATCTGAAAATCAGCCAAAACTTTGGACATCGACACTGAAGTTTGTCCAAACAAAAACGCTTTTTCCTCCCAAATCAAACGGCATCTTCTTTGGATTATAAATTTTGAATTTGACAGTTCCTCAAAAAGGAAAAGAGGTTTTGTCATTTTGCTCTTGCTCTGGTTACTCTACACACATTGTTTTAGGGATTTTGAGAGTAAAAACATGTCAAAGCAGCAGCCCAGAAAAAAATAAGTGCATGCTGACCTTGACTGTCAGCTGAGAAAACCTCCTCTCCCCCTGAGAAGGGAAGAACAGACACTGTGAAAGCCTAGAGACAACAACAGACACAAACAGAAGACAGCACTACTCCAGTGCCATAAATGTGTTGCATCTGTTTTCCTCTGTTGTCTTTGTTAGGACTGTTTGGAGTATTGGCCAGAATGGTGACAAAAAGAGCGGGTGAGCAATAGCTGAAGGTGATGACACTATTTGTGTGAGAACATGAATACAGACACATCACATGCGTGTCTGCTACAAAAAATAACAAGTATTCCTTAAAGGACTGTATATCTCCTCCTGCCACCTTTCATGCCAGAGTTTTAAACTCATATCATCTTATTTTGAGATTTGGAGTTGTAGCCATTTTGATTAATCTTAAAAAACACATTTGTGCACAATCTTATGCAATAGTGTGATATTTCGTGTGGTTTTGCTTGATAAGTTAGTGCTTAAAGTATGTGTTGTGAATGACTGGCAGCTACTATCAAACCAAATTTTTACTCAGTATTTGTAAAAGCCATTTTTATGTAGGCTAAAAGTGGTATCCATCTTGAATGAGATTGATTCCAAAAGCTAATCAGATGTAGGTGAACACTCAATGATCAAATTTGACTTCTGCAAAACAAAATGCTACTTCAGGCATGGTGTTATATAATTCTTTCCCTCCAGGCAGTAAATGAAAGGAAACACACAGCTCCACAGTACAGTACATGCAGCTAAAGTTCTTATATCCTGGCAGAAATGCCAGAGTACACTATCACTGGCATGCAGTGTTTTCCTTATCAAACAAATTTAACTGCAAATGCCACACTGCGTGGTGACATTCAGTACTCTCGTGACAGTTTCTGCTGTTTGAAAGGAAAGCTAAAAATGGTGCCCTTTAATCCCTACTCCCTTGTCGGTGCTGGCTTTTTGACTGCCTATCAAGCTAAATGACCAGCGACGCCTCCCAACTGCAGGACTGCCTTGCAGGGAGGTCTCATAACAATTAAAGCAAAAGCAAATGTCAAAACACATATAGTCACAGGCGCCTGCTCAATGGAACAGGTGGAGCAGCTGCTCCCTCATCTTTTAAAAGTGGAGGTTCATACTTGTGTCTTTACTCCCCCCATTTTTAGTTTTTATTTATTTATGGTTATTGCTCCCAGCATTAGGACAAAAGCATGTAATGTTTATTGACTCTTGTCTTTAATAACTTTTTAACTGTTGTTAAAAATAATCTCTGCTTTCTGCAACCCCCTCCTCAGCTGTGAGTTGGTTCAGTCTAACACCAACTGTTACAGCTCTTTTTGTAAGTGTTAAAACTTTGCTGCGTCTTTGGCTGGTTATGAATCAGACAGAAAAGAGTAAAAACTTTTAGTGATTTCACATCATTTAGGAGATAGCGACGAGTTTATAGGAAGTGAGAATATATATTTTTTTATGCTGCTCTGATCTCTGAGCTCATATTTAGGTGTGTGAGGCTCAAAGTGTGAGCAGTTCTGATTTGAACACAAGTCCTGGCTAACATGGCCTAAAAGTGAAAGTTTTGTAAATGTCTACTTCTGGTTTCATGTCAGATTTTGTCAGTTTGTTTGAAAATTAAATAAAGTGAAACTCTGCACAAGACCTGATCCCTGGACTCGCATCATAGCACCTTGCAGTTTCCATTTTCCCAACCAGTCATGTCATATGTCGACTATTACTCTTTGATATGAGACCAGAGGTACTTAGATTTGTCTATTCCTGATTTTGCACCTCCAGTTTATAACACAACCAGGTGCCCATGCTGATAGTAATGCTGTATTTTGTTCCACTTAGTAATTTATTTATTTATTTTTGTCATCAATGCTCTAATATCTCATTTAGGCACATGTATTGTGCCACATTGTGAGCTGTAGTTGAAAGGACTGCAGAAGGGCTGAAGTGAGAGCGTTCTGCAGAGAAGACTAATGTTCTGCCAGGGTTGTTGTCATTCCCAGCAGTCTAATGAAGGTAGTTAGATTAGTTCATGTCACTCTAAACTGCCAGTCTTTGAATAACATTTAAGACTTAATTGCACCGCCAGTGCATCAAGGCAGAATGTGATCCTTCTGAGAGCCATTTACTAAACCTGTGACTAAAATCAGTCAAACTACACTATGCTGCATTGTTAGAGACATACAAAAAGGATGATAGCCTAATTATTATCGCCCGCCGTTAAAAAGCGAAGGTGGAAAATAATGTTTTTGCCTGGGTATGTCTTATTACAAAAATATCTCATGAACCACTCGATGGATTTTAACAAAACTTTCTGGAAATAATAATTAGATGTACATCTACAACCTATTAATTTTTGGAGACAACCCAACTCAAGATGGTTGCCACAGCCAACTGACCTTAGGAAACACAAAATAACGATAACTCTGGCAATTTGATACATATTGATTAAACATTTGGTGTGCTGGTAGCTGACATTGATTTCAAGCACATATACTGAGCACTAAGATATTGAGCTAATTCTTTATTTAAAATTTTGCCAAAAACTCCTTGAAGTCAACTCTGTCTTTTAGCAAAATATCTCATGAACCACTGAGTGGACTTTAATGAAACTTTCAGGAAATTATTGTTGGATAAACATCTACTACTGATTAACTTGGAGTGAATCCAGTTCAACATGGCCACCACAACTAATCAACATTAGCTAACACTAAAAATGGCTATAAATCAGTAAATTTTACAGATACTGAGCTAAAACTATGTGAAAGTAGTTGAGAGTCATTCACAGCACATACTTTGAGGGTGAAATCTCACCAATATCACATGACATTGCACATGACATTATGTGTTTTAAGCTTTGGCCAAAACTTTTAAAACACTGTCATTTCTCAACAAAAGATGATCTTAGTCATGGGAGGACAAATTCCTACAAGGTATGCAAGGCCTTTAATTTTATTTAGAAATATCGCTACTGTAACCCTTTGCACATCTGTTGTTTGTCTTGTAATGATTGTTTAAAGCTATGGTATGTAAGGAAAAAGAACAATTTTAAATAGTTCTGCTTTTTCTTTGGTAGACCAGCAAGGATCTTTTTTCACTGTCCGGCATTTCTGACTTTACTGCTTCCTCAATGAAATGGCTAAATTTAAAATGTCTACTAAAGACTTGCACAACAGAACTACCAGCTCTTCATTTTTTTGCCATCATAGCTAATCTTTTCCACCTCCTGCTCTCTGTGCTGCAGCCCCTCTAATGAGACAGCAACCATCTCAGCTTCAAACTGGATAATGACGGCCGATCTCCATCACATGTGGAGTGGATCCTGTGCAGGCGCTGCGTCACTGACTCATCAGTTTCTGCAGAGCTAATGGACAGTTTGCAGAGGGAGTCCATGTCATTCACACAGGCTCAGACACCCACCCACCCCCTTCAAACCCACTCCCCCCCAAGGCCATAGGTGGTCTCTTGTTGAGCGCTAACACCAGAGCAGCAGATGGTGATGAAATTATGAGCCATCATTACTCATCCAGCAGATCAGATGGATGTCCTTTCGTGAAAAAGCCATGTGGGGCTATTTGCCATTTTTGTAAAGGAAAAATCCCATGGTACAATACTTTGGCTGAGAAGATAGACGGACAACAATGAGTAATATCATTTTCACACCTTAAAATATGACCAGAACACATTCGTTGTTGGTCAGGTAGATAAATTCAGTGGTATGCTTTAATACTGGACCCCAGGAAGAATAGTCTCTAGTAGATCCTTAAATAAAAACAAAAACAAAACTGGTTTTACACATGGCCAATGAAAAATCAAAATGTATGACAGAAGAGGTTTACTTTCAGCGTGCCCTTTAGTGAAAAGAGAAAAGCTGGTGGGTTCTATTTGCTTTGTTTGCACACAATTTGCGCTGTGGTTTAGGAATATTTAACATTTTGCCTCGCATGTCCTTGAATCTCTAAATGAAACAAAGCAAATCTTCTAAAAGCCAACATTTCAAGTCAAGACAATTGATACATCTTTAAGAAAAAAAAAAAATCTCTAAAAACCTTAGTTTCGTGACATAGTTAGATGTGGAATGGACTGCAAAAAGAGGTAACACTCGATCCAAAGTTCAGATGCACTAAAAACATTCAAAAAGAAACCGATTTGTGACAAATCTGTAAACAAGGATAAAACCAAACCAAAAAAGGCCAGTAAGTAGAACATTTTTATTGGTCTCTCAACCATTCAAAAACTGGACTCCATTTGCCAGGTTAATCTTGTTTATGGAGTGTGAAAACAAACAAATTTAATGTTGAAAGGCCTTATTGCTATAGCAACCAGTGGAAGATGGAGCATAGAGCTGCTCTTAAGGCAACACTGCTCCAGAAGCAAAGGCTTAGTCACCACATCCCTCAGTGTTACACACACATAACACACTGACCTGTATCTCAGCAGGCTACTGGAGTTCCCTCTCTAGCTGTCGGATGTCTGTGTGAGTGAAGGGCCGGAGCACAATGGGATGAAGGTTGGGAGTTTGTCCAATGTGGACATTTTGCATCACCAAACAACAAAAGGTGCTTCAAATACAAGGCCTTGCAGGTTTAGTTAACAACACATTGAAGTGTGTTAAAAAAATAATAATTTTCAAACTCATGATACACATACAGGTTTCCTCCTGGTTTTATCCAACTTTCTGGCTTTTTAAAGATGATCAAGCAGATACTTTCAGGGAGTAGCCGGGAAGAGTTGTATGAAAACTCAAAGTAAGCCTCTTTAAACGATAGTAAACTGCCCATGATTACTGATTTTCTGACTATAGAGTTTAAATAAACTTTCAGGTAGCATGAAAAGCTACGTCTGGCTGAAAAACATTTGAATTTTACAACAAAACCAACAATTTGAGTTGATTAAATAAAATGCAAACCACTAAATTACACATTTTATTTAGAATGGCATACTGATATATTAATGGAAAAATGGATAAAATGAAGCATTAAGATTGTGAGGTTAGCTATGATTCACAGCTTTTGTCTGTAAATCTTGGCAACATTGTGTCCATTGTTAAAATACAATTATTATTGTAAAATGCTTACATAATAAACATGGTACTAAAACTGAAAAAAAAAAAAAAAAAAAAAAAAAAGTAAAAATGCACAAGAAATTGTTGCCTATAATTTGGGTTGTCTTGGCCCGTCTGTTGAAATAATGTGACAAATCTAATTTGTTCTTTGCATTATTTATATATCAGCAAAATAACTTTCAGGTAGTTTCCCAGTAGGTCAAGAAATAGCCTAAAACTTTGTTAAAATCAAAGATCTTATAAAGGCTTCACCCTCTGAATCTCCATTAAAGGGTCACCCTGAGGGTCCCCACACCTTCGGCCATTTTTAGTTTTTTCATTCTTCAGTCATATTTCTGTTCATGACATAAATATGTTTACTTTAAATGTGCATATTTAAAATCTGAGCTTATTAACATCTCATTATTTGGCTGCAAAAGTCAAAAGTTAGTCTACAACTAATACCATTTTTTCATTTTTTTTTTAGTGGACACTGTGTCGATGATAGAGACAGCAAATCCTGCTTGAGTGTTTCCTCTGCTGTCTCTGTGTATCCAGGCAACAGCAGACCACCACGATTATTACATCATCTGGCAGAGAAGCCTCCCATGTGTTAATCTGGAAGCAGCACTTAACGAAGCAGGAGCAGAGTTCATCACGTATGGAGAGAGAGGAGTGGAGGAGAAGGCAGAGGGCTGGGCGGAGGATTTGTGTGCTTCAACACAGCGGTGCATGCACTTCTTCTTCTTCTTCCTCCTCTGCGGCCTTCACCACAGCACCAGAAGACTGACTGATTACGAATTTGCAGCGATTTACAGAGGAAGAATTTAATCGATTTGATGTAAACGGTTTGTGACCTCTAATGGAGAAGTGTTGAACTGCAACAACTCTAGATGAAAAAGTTTTGCTCCCGAACTTTGATTCCTTAAAGTTTGTCTCTATATTTTATTTTAGAGTTAGCTTTTATCCCTTTTTTATTTTTTATGTAAAAATATTACATATTGACCATCTCCTTATGATTATCAAGTGTATCTGCTCGATGATTTTTATGATTTTTTTGATGATTGTAATGATTCTACTAATGTTTTTATGATCTAAAGCACTTTGAATGCCTTGCTGCTGAAATGTGCTATGCAAATAAATTTTTACTCTTTTTTTAAATCTTGCCAGATGTTGGGCAGTGAAAGTCAGAGCACTTTTACTTTTAGAGTTTAGAACAAAACTTTAGCTCGGTCGCTTCAAGATGTTTAGAGTGTTTTCTTCCATCAGTCGTTTCTTTGAATTTTTGATGGCTTGCTTCAGCTTTTTGTCCTTAAAATCCTTCTTTGAACTTGAGATCAACAAAAGATTTCCTGTCAAGCTGGATCTAAATTTGTCTAAATTCATTCAACTATTTTTTGTACTTTTCTTTATAAAGTTATTTAGACTTTTCTGTGACTCTAAGCTCTTTAAACAGAAATGAATTAAACTAAATTAAATATTGCTGTGAGCATATTTTACTGACACATTTTCAATCAGAAGGAATTATTCTGGGGTTGAAATATAACCGTATGATAGTCAGGATGTAATGAGAGATGGACGTTTTTCTTTGCTGTATTTGTGCATGGAGTTCATTCAAAAATAAACAGAACATTATTGGGGTATGCCAGAAAGCAGGTTTATGTGAAAACTCAGAGTACATAACTCTGAGTTTAGATAAACTCTGAGGTTTTTGTTCCGGAAAGACATGGAAGTGAATCTGGGTCTATCGCCATGGTAACGGATACTGATTTTAACCTGTTTGCTGGCAGGTTTCTATAAGAAACCCTGAGTTTCTACTGGTTCTCCTCCCACCTGAAGCAAGCTGTCTGACATGAGTTATCCTTTTTTAATTCAGCCTGACTGATATAGAAGCAAAATTACTTCATAAAGCCTCTCGAAATCCTATCAGTTTGGTCCTTTTTTTTTTTTTTTATTCCATTCAAATACAAAAGCAACAGCTAGAATTCATAATATTATTCCAACATCTTTCACCTGTGAAAGATGTTTCCTTCTCTGTTCTTTTAATTCAGAATACAGTGGTGCAGTATCAGTTTCTAAGTGCTGATGATAATAACTAAGTAATGTTGAGAGAATAATTGGTGTTCCTTAGTTCATTAGATAAAAATCACACAGATATAAAGCAACAACATCTGTTCAGAGCCAGGTAAAGAAGAACATGTAGACGTTTTTACACTTTACGAGCTATTTAAACGAAGTATCATCTAAAAAATAAACTGTGTTAGAATCAAACTTATCATTCTGTAGTTTGACACAAAATCGTTTATAGGCAGAAAACCACCAGAAAGAAGTAAAAATATTCAAAATTTCATTAAATCTACAGTTTACAACTTTTTATTACAAAAATACCAAAGTTATTAAATGGCAGGCCATAATTTACCATTTAGGCATTTTTCTGTTATCAAAATCAGTTTATTTCTTTGAGAATTTCATTTCACAGACATGTTTTTTGAAAACATGACTTTTTTTTTTCCCCAAATCAACATTTTTACGAATAACCTTTTTTAATTTTTTAATGTAGACTATGTAATTTAAGTAATTATCTACAATTATATAAATGTTAAATAAGTCAAATTATTGGAAAAGAAATCAGTCTACAGGAATTAAAGCTCTTGGGTACTTACAGCTGTACTTGTATCTGGTAAGTACGTACTCAGCGTACTTCGTATTGAAAAACCGATTATTTTTTGTTTCGTTTTTTTTCCTGTGGTTGTCATGGTGAATCCGTGCACACTCTTAATTCATTCTTAACTCAAGGTGAAGAGAATCAGATGATCAAAATCATTGTAATCCAAGCAGAAACCCAGAGTTTCCCCACTCGAGGAAGTTAACTCAGAAGTAACGGATGAACATCTTCTCTGGAACCCCCCAGATTTACACACTAACAGTAAATTCTTTAATATATTTTTAATATATTTTTCAATATATATATACCTTGGTAAAATAAGAATGCCTTTAACTACTTTCTCTGACTGATAAAAGAATAAATTAAACAGGAATGTGGGGGTAAAATGAAATACTGCTTTAGTTATATAGTTTAACAGCAGCATGTTGCCATTTATAAACTCAGGCCAGATTTATTTTAGGATATATGAACAATAATAAGGCAAAACAAAACTACAACAGCACTGAAGTATGTGGGGACTGGTTAAAAAGGAAACAGAAAACGAATGATTCAGGAATCCATTTGTGCTCCTCCTGCTTACTTGCACCAAGTGCTGTATGAATAATAAATTTAATGCATCACACAGACTAATAACTAATGCTGTTAGTCATGGCACCAAATGACTCTTCCTTAGTCACTGATTAATCAGAACCCCAAAATAAGAGACCGATTCCGTGCGCAAAATGTCACTTAAACGGGCGCTGCGTGAACAAAACAAACAAAATTGCAACTTACCATGATGACAGATAAAAACATGAATCAGCCCGATCCATCTCAAATTTGCATGCAGTTCACAATGTGGAGCTTCTCAACGGTCTTTTAACAAAAGATATGTTAAAAGTTGCCCGAGTGTGGGCAAAAGAATCAGTAGGAGCCCCAAATGCAAAGCAATATAATGAGCCTAGCATCCCTTGAAGGAGTACAAATCACCTGCTGCCCTTTATGACAGTTTTAAACTAAAATCATTTTATTCTAAGAAGAAAGTTAAACCGTCCACATTACCTCTTAGACTGTGAGATCTTCTGAGATGTGTTGAGAATGACTCAACTACAACCCTATAAAGGTTTTACTCAATCTCTGTAGAACTCTGTAACGTTATAGCCATTTTTGTCTTGGCTAAGGTCAGTTGGCTGAGGCAGCCATCTTGAATTGAGTTGACTCCAAATGTTAATGAGTTGTAGACAAACATCCATTGACTACTTTCTGAGAGTTTTACTCAATTCTGCTCAGAGATTCATGAGATATTTTGCTAATGCTACAGAAAAAAAAACACACATGAGCAGAAATATTATCACCTCATTCGCAGTTGGCAGCAGGTGATAAAAATCATGCAAAACACAGATAAAACAAGCTCTTTTACAAATCAGATAGCCAATATCATGATATGAGATCATTTTTTAAGTCAAATAAAATATTCACATATGGTGTAAACTAAAACAAAGGTAATTTATCAGTTTTGTTTTGTTTCTGTTATGTCAGAATAAAACCTGATGACTTGTGTGTAAATTCATAAGAACAAGTCCTCTTTACATTAGCTCCACACTGACTGACTGAGATTTTAGACCAAAATCTTCCCATCTCAGTTTACATTTACTTTTTAAACTGCTCGATGTCTTGCTGAGATGCTTCAATCTGTTGTGTGCGCGCACAAGAAGCAGTGCGACTGTCACACTCAAGTGTGATTTGTCAATGTCTGACATTCAGCAGAAGCTGTCTCTTCTAAAGACGCCGAGAGCACGCTGCAGCGAGAAAATATTCAGTCAAGATCCTGCAGTGGGAGATAATGCAAACACAACTGGGTGTTCCACATGGAAATGTTTTCTATTATGTTCATCTGCAGATACAGCAGTGAGCTTTTGTCCTGGATTCAGAGCGTTGCTTCCAGGAAGGAGTTACACAAGTTTGATGTACAAAGAATGCACAAATTTACTAAACTGAAAATAAATAAAGACTATAGCAACAATGAAGGAATACAGGTTGAGATTAGAATCATCTTATGTTGTAGCCATTTTGGTCAATTCTCAAAGCAACATTATGTGCAATCTCGTATGATATTGTGAGATGTTAGCACTCAGAGTATGTAACATTTGTAAAAATGACAGAATTATGTCCGTTTATGTGTTGACTAATGTGGATTAACTGAGGTAGCAGTCTTGAAAGGGGTTAATTAGTTTAGATTAACTTCACATCCAGTGATTACTTCTTGAGAGTTCCATTAACATACATCATGAGATATTTTTCTAACGCTACAGAGAAACAAACAAGCACAGAGAGGTACGAGCAAAAACATTATCGCCAAGGAAGTCTTCATGCCATTAAGACAAACACCAAAACACAAACTCACTTATAATTTCTGAGTTGCAAAAAAAGCTGTCTTTCAAAGAATATTTTGGGGGGTTTTTTTTGTTTGTTTGTTTGTTTTCAGCTGCAGCTAACATGACAGATTCAGAATTTATTACAATCACCTGCTCATAAAATCTCATTTCTCCTTCACAAACAAAAAAACGCCCAAGAAACTGAGGCAGAAATGTTGAACACAAGACGTGACAGACAGGAACAGTACTGGACACAAATCCACGTGACACACTGGAGGAGAGGTTTGTTATAACCTCCACCGCTGATGGACAAACTTCTAACTTCAACACTGACTGGTTGACAAGGCTCTCTATTCTCTAAAAGCCAGAGTATGCTGTTTAATGTGCGTTCATCACCATAATGCTAAACTCAAACCACAGACAATAGGTGGTTTTATATAGAAAACATTTTTAAATCAAATACAACACAAAAATCTAACTAGATCACTCAAAGAACTTAGATACTGTAGAAAATGTTAGTTTTGGTTGTTTCTTCTTTTTACTAATTAGGAAGTTTTCCTTTTTCTGACTGTTTTTAATTCCTTAAAAATGTGTCTGCTAAGGCTAAAAGCTGATTCAAGTACTTAAAAAAAATCTAAATCATAAAATCTCTCCTTTACTCACGGAACTAATTACCAAAGAGTCGTGTGCTGGCCTAAAACTCAGACACTGAGCTAAAGTTTGGTGTGGTAGTAGCTGAGAGTGACCCACAACAGATACTCTGAGAACTAACAGATGGTGTGAGATCTTTGTTTGAAACGTTGGAGCCTGTCTGTCTGTTAGCAAAATATGTTATGATCATCTTCAGAAAGAATGGATGTGCATCTACAACTGGTGAATGTTTGGAGTCAACCTGGTCCAAGATGGCTGCCACAACATACCTCAGCCAACACGAGAATGATTTAAAGATACAGATACTGAGTTAGAATTTGGTGTTGTAGTAGCTGAGAATAACGACCCAACGTGCACTCATTCCCAACACATAACTCTAAGCGCTAAACGATCAAACAACAGCTTTTTTTTTTTTAAAACCTCCGCATTCAAGGATCCTGTACACATTCGTTCAAGAAATGCTAGTTTGATTTGGATATTGTTTTAATGGACTGAAAGGTAAAATAAAATGAAAGATTGCTGTAGCTTTAAAAAGGACCAACACTAATAACAAACACACATCAACTTCACTTTCCATCACATTTAGAGGTTGAAATTATGTTCTTTTGAAATTAAAAAATGGCTTCAAGGAGGTATGACCTAAATCCTTTCAAAGTGACAGACAGAATGAATCATCTTAATTTACATCAGGAAGTGTTCAACTGGAAGTACCTGAATGAGATTTTTAGGAATTTGCAACCAAACACATCAATTATGTTGCTTTATGAGACGATGAAATTTTTGATTTTTGATAATACTGTCGTAAAAACTTGGAGAGGAAAGGAGTTTAAATTCCTCAGCTCTCCTTTTTCTTATCACACAGGAAATAAACGCCTGGATGTGAATTCAGACAATTACATTTCATGGCTAAATTTAGTTTTTTCTTTACAATTTTGTGAGAATTTTTTATATTTCGAACAAGAGATCAGAGTTTCCCTCTTTGCTTTAGAACTTGGTGAAACTGATTGCAGCTATAGTAAAAAATTTTGCAGGTGCAGTGTTTTACAGAGGCTCTCCTCTCTCTGTAATGATTTTAAAAATGTCTCTAAATGATCATTTTAATAATGACACGTCTGCGGTCTGATCTAAACCTCTGACAGGTTGATGCCAACACTTTCACTCCCTGTGTGGGATGAAGTGAGGAACTCCAGACGAGCTTCAGATTTTTCTATAATTAGTTTTGAATTAAACTGTCACCACCAGCAGGGTGACAAACATTGTTGTCAGTGTTCTCACCTCAGCCATGTGCCGTGACACATCAGAGCGCAGGCCGCGGTCTTTAAGCCTCTCGCGTTCCTGTGCTGACAAACAGACCTGTCTAATCCGAATGCTGCTTAAACGCCTCAAATAAACTCAGTAATTAGATTTCATTTAAGCCCCATCGTTCACAGAAAAAAAAGTCTGATCTTTTGCTGAGTTTAAATGTCACCTTTATAGATTTCCTTATCAGGAGTTTTAAAATGATGGCCTGTTCTGTTGATACCCACTGAGCAGCAGATGAGATTTCAGCGTTGAGTCAGACTCTTATAGAGCCTGAACATCTCTGACTAAATTTAGCCCAAGCAGTTTAGTCCTCCTAACTTAATTCAACAAGGAGCTAAAATTATGTCAGACACGAAACTCAAGTCTGTAAATGTTGCAAAAATGCCAGAGAGCACCAACTGGGATGTTATCGCTTGATTAACTTTTTAGTCACCGATATTGTGGTTCTAACAACAATGTCATCAAAACTCAATGCATAAGAACAGCCCTGCATAGAGATTGTTGAAAGCCAATGCTTATTTAATCGTGTCAGTCTTGGCTAAATTTATTGGCAAAATGGAGATGTCAACTGAGTGTCCACTTCCAGTTTTAGATGTTTATTAATCTTTTACTTTTAAACCAAATTGAGAGTGATTTTAATTTATGAGCAGTCATTTAGAAGTTGTTTCAACACAAAAATGTTGTTGGGTTGAGATTGTGATTTTATTGTTTTTGATAAAGTTCCTGTTTTAAGGTTTAGTGTTCTGGATTCTTGCAGGCGGGCTGATCAGGGTGTACCCCTCCTCTGACAGGTGGAGACACGCACCAGCTTCCTGCGACCCCGAATGGACGCTTCTCTTGTTCATTCATAAATATGGGTTTATGAGAATTGCAAATTTTGTTTTTATTCTCATTTTACGCAACATTTTCAGTTGTAGTTAGTTTTGCTTTCAACCTTGTCACACACCTGTTTACCACCTTTGTCATTCATGTATTATTTCTTTATTTGTGATTCTTGAATTCTTGGACTTTTTTTGATCTTCAGATTCTCATTCTTTTTTTTTTTTTGTTACTTCCTTTGTTTGGTTTGTCAAGATCTCCTGCAGCTCCTATGGTTTCATTTTTGCTTAACAAGTGCTTTTAAAATTCCTCCACTTGTGTACCTCCTCCTTGTTAGTCTTGCATTTAAGTTTCTCCCTGCATTGTGACAGGTACCAGCCATGTATATATGCATGAATAAATACATATTTATTGTAAATACTTAGATTTAAAAAATACAAACCATTAAATGTTCCTTACAATGAAAGTGATAGTGAAGTGAAGGGTTTACTGCGCAGCCAGACGCCTGCTTGCCAGCAGCCTCTGAGAATGAAGGGAAAAAAAAACAAAAAAAAAGCTCTTCCATAGGTAGTTTCCAAGAAGGAAAAGCCTTTTAATTAAAAGCTGACTGAAGATCAGCCAGAGTGTTTTAATACTCCAATGAATGTTTTTTCTTTTTTTTTTTTTCTAAACTCTAATTTTAAAAAGAAGTCTGTTTTATGTGAAGCAAGAATAAAACTCTGGCAACAGTTCTTACCACCAATGGATCTTAAAGTTAAAAAAATAAATAAATCTCGGATTAATCATTGAAGAAAATGAAGTTTGGACAGCAAAATGCTGTTATTTAGACAAATATCGGAGCCGATGTGATTCTTAAACTCCTGCTTTTCACAGGTGTTCTGAAAAGTACGTCTTTAAACAACCTCTGCAGCACCTCTCACATGTTTACCTGTGAGGTGCAGAGACCTGACATGACAGCGAGCGTGTGAGCTTCCAGCTGCGTTCACCGGTTAACCTGAGCACCCCCGCCACACCAGCGCCGGCGGTTTATCCTGTCCGCTGCACAGAGGCTGCCCTTTTGGCCTGGTTTTACACATTAGGATCAGCACACCGAATTCCCTGTGAGGACAAGCACCACCTGGCAGAATCTGGCCTGTGTGAGTCAGAACGCCCCGGTCATTAACACACAGCAGGTATCGTGCACTGGCGAGGGATCAAGTCAGAGTGGTAACAGTATTCTTAATGCCCAAACACACACACACACAGAGTAATGATCCTATAAATGCTCCCCAGAGTGAGAATGAGATTACTGCTGCCATTCAGCTTCTTCACAGTCCAATCTCCACTCAAGACATCCTCCCAAAAAGCATTTTAGAGTTGTAAAAAATACTAAATGGAGATCTAAGCTGTCCAAAGACATCTTAGCTACATTTAGGTAAAATTTGCTCTAAAAGTGAAAGCTTTAAAAGGTGTCTAAGGCTGGCTGTAGGCACTGAATACAAGTAGATGACTTTTTTTTCAATCTAAAATACTCAAGCTCCCTGTGTTAAATCACCTCTCTTAACCTACTGGTTTAATAGTCACACATCAATATTGCTACAGTTATATAAGACTTTTTACAGAAAGTCTGAGGCATTGTTCAATTTGTCCCTTTTATGTCATCAGTTTTCTTCACATCCTCTTATCCATGGTTGGGTTGCGGAGGTAACAGGTCCAGAAGGAAAATCCAGACTTTGCTCTTCCCAGCGACACTCTCGAGCTCCTCCTTGGGGATTCTAAGGCGTTCCCAGACCAGAGAGGATATATAATCCCTCCAGCATGTTTGAGTTTACCCCGGGGTCTCCTCCCAGTGGGCCATCCCTGGAAAATGTCCAGAAGGAGGCCTGGCCACTCTTTTAAGGAAGCTGATTTCAGCTGCTTGTATCTGGGATCTTGTTCTTTGGGTCATGATCCACACCTCATGACCACAGGTGATGGGTGAAACATAGATGGACCAGTAAAATGAAAGTTTTGCCTTTCGGCTCAGCTCTTTTCCACTGTGACAAACCGGAGCAACAGCCTCATTACTGCAGACGAGGTCCTGATCCAACTCCCGCTGTACCTAGCTATCACTCATGACCAACAATCCCAAATATTTCAAGGAGATATGAAGTTTAAAGGTGGATCCGCAGCAGGTTGACTTCAACCACTCATGACTACAGAAATCACACCAGGACAGTAAGAACGTGTCTCAGGCCCAGGTGGAAAGTGGGTTGTGAAAGGAGCTTATGACAATAATTTTTTTTCTTGTTTTCATCTGCTAGAAAAATATAAATGTGGTAAAACCGTCTTCATATTACCCAAAACTGTCTGTTTTTCAACTCAACCAACTGGAAATCACATTTATGAAATAACTTCAATATTGGAGACTAAAATGTGAGAAAAAAAAAGTTCTAAGATGTTTAGACTGTAAATAAATCCCATCCTTCAGTGTTAAACTTACTGTTTGTGTGCTCTGTCATTTTAGACTAAGTTGTGCATTTTACTTATTTTCAGCCATTTGTGTTGCATATAATATAATTTATCAGGAGTAAACTGTGTCTGTGTGCATACAACTTAAAACTGGACCAATTAATCTAATTAGTCATATTTCTTCTTTATTAAAGTTACCAGAAAAAACTGTAGGCCCATGCGCTTGATATAAATACTTTATTTTTTGTGAACCATTTTGTTTTGTTTGTATTTGGGATTTTGTGGGAACGGCCATATGGAGGCTTTTAGAAATATGAGAGGAAAAAAAACGAACATAGCAGATAACCACCCTCACAATATTTACGCTAGCAATGTGATACTTTTTAATTCATTTTAACAACTGATAGTAATAACTGGTAATTTTCTAACAGTGTATCTAATGTGACAACAGTGTGAAATTAGTAACACGTGCAGACGATTATCACATCAAACTGTAACGTCTATCTTGTCTGCAACTTTAATTTCTTTCCTCTGGCTCCTGATGCTATTCAGCTGGATGGTTTATTCGAGTAAGAAACCCACTTTACAACCTTGTCAGCTGAAAACTTATGAGATTGTCTAATCCCTGCTAAATGAATCTGGTGGAGATTAAAATGCAGTCAAGAGGAGAATCAACAGTATAACAGTAACAGTATCAAATTAAGTATATAACAGATTACTTAAAAAGCCCAAAGCATTAATTGCAATTAAAAGCCAGAGAAAATATATGTCCTAAACTGCTTTTAAAAACTTCAGCAGAGGGGCCACACTTGATTGTACAGTTTTGTGGCTGCTGCAGCAAAGACACGATCTCCCTTCTAACTATTAACGTGCAGAAAAGAGTAAAGTTCTCATGCAAAACAGTAAATGTTCCCTTATAGAAAACCAAAAAGGCCACAACAGGCCTATTTCACAACAGATATTTTTAGTGCAAAGCACAGGGAAAGCCCAGGTGCATTATTACTTTCTGCAGGTGTGCACGCTGGTTGTTCTGTAAAAATATTTGCAAGCAGAACTTCCTCTAAATGGAAAACATTCCTCATTAATTTACCTGTGTCTTCCCAACTTTTTCAAGTCAAGATGTCTGCCAGGAAATGGGCCTAATGGAGGAAGAAGAAGTGTAAAGAGTGGGGCGGGGGGGGGATGCAGGACTTCTGTGCAGAATGCCTGGATTTTTTTTCTCAGCGTTTTGCCACAGAGATTGTCTCTATTAAATGCTACATGAGCTGAATTTATAACAGGATTTTCTTGTCACGTAGACCACTCAGAGTGAGGCTTGAACACACACACAAATTTACAGGACTCATTATTATACAAGCAGCACATTTCGCTGCCTTATAATGAGTCCTGTGAGGAAAATTTTTTCTTAACATGTAGTTCCCTGTCACTGATTGGTCAGGCTTGGTCATTAAAACATCTTCGTTAAGTCTGAGAAAAGATTGTGGCTTGTCATAAAAGGCTACCTTTTACAGTTTTAACCAATATGTTGCCACATGTGGAAATAAACACTGATACTTCTCACTATTGCCTGTCATCTCCTTCCCCCCCAAAAAAGAAAAGAAATTAATTCAAGATAGTTTAAAATGGTTAGAAGCATAAATAGCTGAGGGTCAGTTTTAGTGTTCTAACAGAACTAGGCAGTAACATTCTGTCAGGGAGTCGAAGAGTGGCTTTAACCTTCAAAGAGACACAGGCTGTGTATTGACGAGGAAGAGTTACAGGATTAGAAATGCTGTTGCTACAGGGATTGCCCCAGCCTCTCTACAACAGGAACTCTGTTCAGGTCTGCTCTGAACCAATCTGTCAAGGCAGAAAGATCCTTTTCGCAGCTATTTTGGACACACTCCGTCCCTGTGGTAGCCTCTTTGTCTGGCCAGGAATCACTTGTCACCTTTGTCAGCACGTAAGCAAGAACCACAGGAGTCTGCTTTTGGCTTTAAAGCCCGGTGGGGATACTGTGACTTTAAACTTAACATCCCACATGTAGCTCCCCAAAAAAAGATGCAGGATTTTTCTCCTGTAAGATTGTACACTCCAGGTTTTACTATTAAACTCTTGTTTCCTACATTTATGCTGTCATTATCACTCAGTGCCAAAGGCAAAAAGCGATAAAGTTTTGTCAATGTCTTGTTTGTACCACCAGCAAAATGTCTCATGAACCACCACTTGGATTTTATTGAAACTCTCACACAGTTATCACTGGATGTACAAGTGAGTCAACCCCATTCAAGATGGCTGCCACAACTAGGCAACCTTAGCAAGCACAAAAATCCCTAAAACTCAGCCAATTTTACAGATAATGAGCTAAAATTTGGCGTGATAGCAGCTGAGTCACCCACAACACATACTTTGAGAACCAACATCTCGTGAGATCTCAAAATACCACAAAAATGTGCCTAATGTTGTTTTCAAGGTTAGATCAAAACGGCTATGACCATCCCTTCTTATCATGAGATGGTCTTACTCTAAAAAGGGGTGACATCATTCCTTCAAGGAATGCCAGGCCTTTAATTTTACCTACAGTTTCTTTATTTATCTCCTCCTAACCTCTCTCACTAATGGAGCTCCCTCTTCTTAGTGGCTTTTTTAGTCTCTGTCTTATTCACCACAGTGTATCACACACACACACACATACACACTACAGTAGCTTCTTTAAAAGGTGCACACACATATACATACACACACACACACAAGTCTGATCATTCAGCTTCTTTAAGTCACTCAACACATTGCGCATTTGTTACAGTGGGGCTTTAGGATTAGCAACTACAAGAAAGACACACCAGGAGAGCAAACAACACACAGATACACACACACACACTATCATGCTGTGCAATCACAGTACAACCATTTAATACTATTACAATCGCGCACACACATCCGTCACTTTCAAAGGAACAGTACGCCTGTTAACACACCGTTAAATCTCACACACACACACATATGAACACGCTGGCCCAGATCCATCTTATGAAGAAGCACTGTTTGGAGGAATGTACAGCAGAACAGGAGAGGGGAAAAAAGCTACAGCTCCTCAGTATCTCCATGGAAACAAGCTGGAGAGAGCAGCATATCCCGCTCAGCGTACTGTCAGAGACTGAATCCAGTCCTCATTAGGGAAGCCAAATCACACCACACACCAGGTGGTTGATTCTATTTTTAATTGCAACAGCTTTTTCACCTCCAAAACACACACACACACACACACCTGGATGAGGGGTTTCCTCACGGTCAAATATTAATACACTCCAGCTTACTGGACTTCAACACTAAAACATCTCTTGTTAAGTGTCTTATTATGTAATGTTCAATCCCAATGTTGATGCTCATTATTGATTTTTTTTTTCCCGCAGACGCCTCAAATTTAAAGGTTTCACTTTCTGTATCCTGCACAGATATGGGATGTGGAAAAAGGGGAAACGTTTGAGTCGAAAGGTTTCTGGTGACGCTCAGATAAAAAAAATACAGAAAAGCTACAAATTCAGTTCAGATGAACCCTGAATTTCTAAGAATTGTCTGTCAATTCCAAAACCCGACAGAGTGAAAAGCTTGAGAGTGGGTTGAAAGTGACACTTGCGGTTGTATTTGTGTGCTACACGATGCGGTGCAGGGCTGAGGCGGCTTTCACTGAAGACACTTTCAAACTGATAGTCAATGACAATGAGGCAGACTGCGTTTTCCAATTAAAGCTGCAAAGAAATTCAAGATTCGAGTTGCAGAGCTGTTAAAATAACTCATTTTTTACATTCGCAGAGGTTTAAAGTGTACAGACTGGTGCTGCTTTCTTTCTCTGTTGGCCCCATGATGAGGTCATCATTCATATTTTTATGTTTTAACTGCTGAAATTTCTGCTATTACCAAATCTGGGCAAGAGAGAACAATTTTCCACATGTTCTCTGCAAAATCCCACTTGCATTTTCAGTGTTGCCTTTTGATGCCCAAATCCAGCTCACTCCTCTGAATGCTCTCTATATTCACTCCTGTACTCTCTGAGACACCCACACAGCTTTGCTCACTACCTAACATGGTACTGTACTTGGACGGGTTAAAACCGGTAACTCAACTTCTGGTCGTTTCCATCTAGTTTCTCCCAGTTTACCAGAACTAACTGTACATTAGAAGGGCCAGGAAGCACTGAGATGGCAAAGGTTAGATCAGTTTAATAATCACTGAGAAAGGGACAAAGATCTACAGCAAAAATTCAAGTAAAGTGTATTAAAAGAACCAGCTGATTAAAATAATTTAAAAAAAAAAGATACACAGGGACAATAGCTTTTGGTAAGAAAAATATACTTTTTTGTGCCAAATTTAAATTGAAATAATACTATTTTATGTAAAGCGCTTCGTTTTTTTTAAAATCTCAAAATAGTGTTAAATAACATTTTTTTATTACTTAGTAACTAAACTAGAATATTCTTAGTTTTGGAGCAAGAAGCGTCAGATAAATAAGTCATGATGACATTTTTTGAATTATCATTTCAGTTTGGGAACAAAATGTCCATACATTAAAGGCCTCACATTTCATTGAAATAAAGCAAACTGCCCGCCACCTTTCATGGCAGAGTTAAAGACAAAGATCCTCGTGTGTTGGATGGCGGAATCGTAGATGTTTTGGTTAAACATTGAAAGTTAAGTTTTGTGCAATCTTGTGCATTATTACGAGATGTCACAAACACTGTTAGCACTCAGAAGTATGAGTTGTGAATGTCTGTCAGCTACCAACACATCAAATTTTAGTTAAATATCTGTAAAATTTACTCAAATATAGCTATTTTTGTGTTGGCTAATGAGGGTTAACTGTGGTGGTCATTTTTAATTGGGCTGACTCCAAAAGTTAATCAGTTGTAGACGTACATTCAGTGATTGCTTTCTGAAAGTTTCCTTAAAATCCATCCTGTGGTTGGTGAGATATTTTGATACCAGACAGACAGAGTTCACACCAAATAATAAATGTGAAAATTTTAAATGAAGACAGTTTAACAGATCCTCTTCCTGTCATCTGATGCAAACGGCAAATTAAGAAACTTGAGATGAAGTGAGCAGAAATATCAAGGTGACACATTTGAAAGATGAGTGACAAGATGAAGAAAGGATGTGAAGTTGCAGCTCTCAGAGATCTGATTGGGTAGGCTGTTAAAAGAGGAGCAAAACTGCTCCTTCATGAAGAAGAAAGTTAATTGCAGGATCCCAAAGAGGTGTCATTTCCTGACATGGCTGTCACCAACACCCACTGATTCAGAGGACTTGAACTAATTAGAGTTTTTTTGTATTAAATCAAGATATAGTCTGTGGAGACAATTCAGTTTAATTACGGTTAAAAATTAAAAAAAACTAACATTATGTAAGAGTCAAATGTTTAACGTTTGCCTCTGTGGAGATCATAAACTGAGATCAGCTATCATAAAAAATAAAAAAATCAAGTTTTGTTCAGCAAAATACAACGATCTCTATTCTGGTTTTATTTACACATTAGGCCTTGATCATCCTGTAAAAAGGCAACAATAGCTCAGAACCGCTGATACAACAACATGTAAGATGAGTTAGACATGACTGTGTGCTGTGTCACTTTCCCTTCAGCAGAATTTCCTCCTGTCTTTGTTACTGTCCTGCTCTGCATGAGGCAATGAATCAGTCTGCCAGCTGATGGGAAGTTAATCCCTTCACCCTGACCGCCAAACCTCCACAAAGAACCCGACAAAAAATCCCCTGAAGAAATGCATATCACTCTCTGCCTTTCATGCAAAGATTTTCAGTTTATGAGTTGTAGCCGTTTTGGTCAAAATTAGTTAAAGATCGAGACTTAATTGACGTCTTTCAAGCAATATTGTGTTAGCTCTCAAAATACGTTTTGTTAATGACTCTCAGCCACGACCACATATTGGTGGTAACAGACAGCTGACTCTAAAAGTTAATGGCAAAGTTTAAACAACAGATGCTATCTGACCAGTTAGTGCTCTGAATATGTGTTGGGGGTGACTCTCAGCTACCACACCAAATTTTAGCTCAATATTGATAAAATCGTCTGCGTTATAGCCATTTTTGTGTTTGATAAGGACACTTAGCTGTGAATCAGGTTGACTCCAAAAAGTTAATCAGTTGTAAATGTGCATCCAATGATTGCCCTTTGGCAGCGGGCAATAAAGATTCAGTTAACCAAATGTAGAGCAGCTTAGATAAATGGAGAAGAAATGAACAAACAGCATTTTAACGGAACAGACTACTATCTTTTTTTACACAGTCCTCATTTTTTAATGTACAAACAAAAAGTAAATAAGTAAATGAAAGATTAGCTGCGATATATTGACCAAAAAAAAAAAAAAATAAAAATATCTCTTTCTCCCATTTTTTTATAAAGGCTCAAAACTTAAAAAAAAAAATACCGTAAATGCCATAATATAAAATTGATTGTATAAATAAGACAGTGTAGTGGACGCTGGAGTGGTAACATTCACTATGATTCATTGATGCTTTTACAGTAAAGAGCCAGCCAAAGCAAATCTAACCTGAACAGAAATTTTAACACCTGAAGAGGGCAAAACAACATCTGGAATGAGGTTTTCAAAGGTTTCTCAGATACTACAGGGGGTTCAACAAAAACATCGAAATTTTCTTTAAATGTATTGCAGCTATTGAAAGATATATAACCAAAGTCCACCCTATGGGTTTGTCTGTGGTTTTGGGACCTCAGTTTGATTTTACGCAAACCTGTTTTTGACTTAAAATGTGGCTCGTAATAGGATTAATCACTCAGAGCTTTTTATGGTTAAAAATAACATCAAGGGAGGATGTTACCCCTTGAGCAATTTGAGATTATTAAAAACAGACCTTCGTTAAAAAAGGTTTGGAAACTATTTTTGTTTTTTAGCCTGTCTTGTTCTGACAATTACCCATCATGCAAACAAGATGTCTCATAAAAAAAACTCAAGCACCAGGCAGAATTTGAACTTAGCTGAGCTCATAACTGCTGAAAAACATTCAATTACTTTATTCCCTATAGTTAGAATATCAAATTCAAAGCCATGATTTAGTTAGCTTAGATTTTTAATGACTGAAAACAGGGTGGCAGAAACTGTCTCAACAAAATTACGCTCCATGTTCATCTGTAACTCACAGAAGTTTTTAAATTGACCAGGAAAAACGTTAATTGTTCATTTTAAAAAAGGCAAACTTTTGTTTTTACACTAAATTCTCTTTACAGAGCTAAACTGACAACAACCATCCAAGTTTATCAGAAATTAAAGCAGCGTCAAATCGTTCCCTTGACAATCAAAGCTGCATGTAAAAACCGGTTAACCTTAACTCTGTGACTCTTCTATTAAAAGACGAAAAATGATCATTTTCCTGTGGTAATGCACTCTGTCACCTCTAAGGGCTGCTGATGACGCTTTCCACTCCTCTTCCAGCTGAATGAAGCATTTCACAACGCCGGCGTATCTGCCGGAGAATCAAAGAGCGAAAAAGCCGCCAGGGAGCTACGAGGAAGCTGAGACTTCTGTTCCTCTGAGATGCTCCTCTGCATCGCAACGCCACGCATGACAAACGACCAGCCAGACAGCGTGCTGAACAGGAAGGCAGCCCGGTCTGTGTCTGCACAGCTGTGTGACGGTGTCTGCATGTATATGTGTACAGTGGGTGACAGTTTCAGATGGAAATCCAAGCTCACTGATGTCCCTTTTTTTTCTTAAAATCACTTTTCACATATAAAAAACAGCTTAGCGTGATATCTGTATTTAAATACTGAATAAATAAATGGTACTTTAAGTCATACCAACACCTATTTGCTTTTTCTGCAAACTTGCACACATTTAGGAGAGTTTTTTTAGTCCAGTCAAACAGATTTGGATCTTGCTGCAGAGCCAGCTAGTCTCCATTTCTAATTCTGACACCATTAAAAAGAGTATATGTTTAAAGGATGAAGGTGATGAATCCTCATCAGTGTCACTTACAGGGTTTGGGAAGTCAAACCGGCATGTGATTGAGAGACTAAAGCACTTGCAGCATTTCACCAGCAGGTTTCCAAAATCATAGGATGATGGAGGAAGTTGTCCAGCACCCCCTCATCCCCCTGCTGTCCTCTCCCATTCCTCAGTAATTACCCTACCCACTTTTTCTTTCTTTTATGCATTTTAGATATTCTCAGTTCTATTAAAGATAAAAAAAAGACAAAAAGTGATTTTTTTTTCCCACCTTTTTTCTTGCAGCCAAACGAATTCATAAAAATGATTATATAACTGTTGTTACCATAAGATAAGACAGATATTTTAAAGGCATTGATTGTCTTGATGTGTGGGGCAATGAAATGATCAATAAAAAGCTGTTCAGCCACACTGTCAGGCTGAACCCCCCCCCCAAAAAAAAAAATCGAGGAGCCTGGATTAAGAGGGATCCCTCCCATCCTGCTTCATTCTGTTCCACACGCCTACAGTACATGGAAGAGAAGCTGCTTCCCCCCCCACCCCAAAAGTGGAGACAAATGCATGTGCCCTCTGAAAGCTTTTTTTTTTTTATTTTCATCGATCACAAAAACGGAACACCGGTTACCTCATCTGCTGTGGCAACTTGTCTTCTACCTGTTAAATTCACATGCATGCACGGCTGCAACAGTTCTACAGAAGATTTCTTGAAAAAATAAAAAAGGTGGAGGGTAAAATAAGAGTTGAAGCATTTTCCTGGATCAGACTGAGCCTTTCCTACCTTGCAGTGAGTCTATGTCCCAGAGACATTGGAGCACATACGCGGTGCGTCTTCACACGATGACAGGGAAGCGGCTGATAGTCATGCAGAGGTGTGTCTCATCAGAAAGGGGAAAGCAGGATTTTCTCCTCTGTTCTTTCTGTTCCTTTCTTGTGTTTTCCAAAGCCCTCAAATGAATGGATAGGACATAGGAGGAGGAAGCAGAGGAGGAGGAGGAGGAGGAAGAGGAGGTGGAGGAGGTGGAGGTGGAGAAGGAGAAGGAGGAAGAGGAGGAGAGGGAAGGCTGAGGAGGGAGCAGTCTGCTGGGCTGCTGTGGATCACCTGGAGCAGTGTTGGGCTCCGCATTTACTCCTCCACTGCAGCAGTGCGAGGCAGCGGCGCGAGCTGCATGTTGCTCCCACGGATCGTTGCAAAACAAGGACGTGGAGTTTCCCCATCGGCTGGATTCAGGATTCTGCAGCTCAGCAGCTCCACACGCTTCTCTCTCAATCAGCATGCACGCTCACGCCGTCTCTCTCTTCTCTCTGCATTTCTGCTTTTAAGCATTTGCTTCACACTCGTCTCCCTCGAGACACGGGATTCATAACAAGTCAAAGACATGTTGCTAATTATTCAGCCCTGTGACCTCACATCGAACGGTGCATGTGGTCATACATCTGGTGCTTTTGATCACAAAATGTTAGACTTCTTAAAACACCAACCAACCTGAAAGGTTCTAATGACATCCTGGTCTTTCAGGTCCTGTCAGGAAGCTGCTTAGATAAAGACCAAACATGTGTCCTGTGCCATGAGGGATAATCTGGTCATTTCTGAAGTGATGTTCTGTTATACAGTTGTCAATAGTTAGCACCTTATCAGCCGTGACATCAGTCATAGAGCACAGAATATGGGCAAAAGGGCAGAAGTCTTCATCCAGGCTTGGCTAATGGCTAGCCAAACAAGGGCCTTTTTTTATCATTTTCTAGGTTTAAGAAACAACTCTTTCACAAAAATGACCTACTGTTGTGACAGAACACGACATTAGTTAATATTAAACCTCTACACGTTTGCATGACAGTTTAGTTTGTCACTGTTTTCTCAATTAAACACCATGTTACTATGCAAATGTACGTGTACTGACCGAGTACAGACCATGTACACTCACCAGCAAGTTTATTTCTACTTGTTAACACAAATAGCTAATCGGCCAATCACATGGCAGCAACTCAATGCGTTTAGGCTTCTAGATGTGGTGAAGACAACTTGCTGAAGTTCAAATTAAGCATCAGAATGTGCATGGTTGTTGGTGCCAGATGATTTGGTCTGGTATTTCAGAAACTGCTTATGAACCGGGATTTCCCCCAAAACCATCTGTAGACTTTACAGAGAATGGTCCAAGAGAAAATGTCCAGAGAGCGACAGTAGCAGTAGCTCAAATATCCACTTGTTCCAACCAAGGTCTGCAGAACACCATCTCTGTACCCACAACATGTCCAGCCTTGAAGCAGATGGGCTACAGCAGCAGAAGACCACACTGGGTGCCCCTCCTGTCAGGTAAGAACAGGAAATTGAGGCTACAATTCATATAGACTCGCCAAAATTGGACAATAAGAAATTGGAAAATCATTGCTGGTTTTATGAGTTTGGATTCACTGGACTCCAATGACCCCCCCACCCCCAGTCACCAGATCTCAATCCAATCGAGCAACGGAGGGATGTGGTGAAACGAGAGATTTACTACATGAAGGATCCCTCCCATCCCGTTTCATTCTGTTGTCAACTTGTCTTCTACCTGTTAAATTCACATGCATGCACGGTTGCAACAGTTCTACAGAAGATTTCTTGAAAAAATTTTTTTAAAGAGTTGAATCGTGAATATGGAGCTGATACATTTTTAACATTGGCTAATGTAGCATTCTTTAACATCAGTATATTGTTTTTGAGAAACAGTTTGTTTTATAAGCCTGAAAAACAATAAACAATATGCCCTCGTTTGGTTAGCCTTTAGCCTAGCCTGGAGGAAGACTTCCACCCTTCCCTCCACACTCCGTACTCTATGATCTCAAAATTGACCAGACTATCTCTTTAAACTTAATTGAGCAGCAAGCTAAAACTGACGGTTGCCCTTCAGGTCAGCGGAGCACCACCTTCAAACTAATTACAGCACCGGACACTCAAAAGATCTAAAACCTCCTCTTATCCAAACCAGAAGCATAAATTTCACCGAGCAGCAGAGCACTTGATCTCCAAGTTAAACTGGCCTCAATATTCCCCTCACGTCCTTCACCCGCCTCTTCGTCATCCCACAGCAAAGCAGAGCTCCGAAAGGTTGAGAGACAATCTAAGGGGCGGGAGAATAAATACAGATTTGGGGACAGGATCGCATTGATTTTAGGCTTAATGTAAGCCGCAGTTGTATTCTGAAAAGCAGAGATGCAGACGAGAGATAAATGAGTGCTTCTCCTCTAAAAATGAAAATGATACATGAGCAACAGATGATGCAGATAAAAAAAAAGATTAACACGCAAATAAGCAAAGCTTTGCATATAAAAGATATCAAATTAGTTGTTCCGCTACTTAAAACGGTGTACAAAACTGTGGATTGAAAACCACATTTTCTGTTACATTAGCTGCAAACTTGGCTGAAATTTTTTAAATCTAGATCACAGATAACTACATTTACTTCATCACTGAGGGCACAAAAATCTAGATTAGACCGTTAAAATGAGAAAAAGGACGTAATCAAAATGTTTATTTTAGCTGGTTTTATGCTTGTAGCTTTTCTCTAAGGGAAAAGTTAGAAAAGCAAAAAAATTAAAGGCCTAGAATCCCTTTAAGAAAAGGGTGTCGAGTTATACAGAATCAGTTTTGGTCAAATCTTAAAAATAATGTTAAGCGCAATCTCAAGCAATAACGCAAGATCTCGTGATCTGTTAGCGCTCATAGTATGTGTGAGGAATTACTCTCATCTAATACTACACCTAATTTTATCTCAATATCTGAACTTCTTAACTTTTGTTTTTTTATAGTGAAGTAGCTGTTGTGGCCATCTTAAATGGGTGTGACACCAAAAGCTAATCACTTGTCGATGTATATTCAAAGATTTCTCTCGTAAAGATTCATTAAAATCTGTCCAGTGGTTTAGGAGATATTTTGCGAACAAACATACACACAGGCACATTATTGCCTGCCTTTCATGGCGACGGGCGATAAAAACTAAGCAAAAAGTCAAAATCTTGCTATATGTAGTTAAATGTTTAATTCACTGTTCTAATAATCCCATAAATAGTTTGTTTGAGAAACATTTAAATCTAACCTAAGACGGATTATAAAGGAGTTAATGGTCTTTAAATGCACCTAATATTTTAGAAGACAAAAACAAGCACTGCACTTGAAATGAAAGGAGTTTCTACAAATTAAACCATGAAAGATAAAGCTGATAAGAGAATAATTTGCATTAAGTTTTATTAATATTTCAGTTATACTTCAGGTGATAAAACGTTGAGCATGAAAAGCAGCCTAAACATCTCCGTGTGATTTGTGTTGTAATGTGAAAGTTAAGGAGTTGTGAAGGGGTTAAAACTAAAGGACTTATTAAAGCAAACAGTTCCACCTAGTGGTGTAATCCTGCTCCAGTTTAAAAAACACACAACAAAGATTTCACATCCTTTTAAATCATCTTAAAACCTTAAGCTCTTTCTCTGATAAGAAAAATATTAAAGGCCTAGCTTTCCTTAAAGGAATGCATATCACCCGCCACCTTTCATCCCACAGTTTGACACTAAGATCATCTTTTGATGAGAAGGGACGGAGTTGTAGCAAAGTTAAGTCAAACCTTGAAAATGACGTTATGCAGTCTCGTGTGAGATCTTACACGATGTGAGGGCGCTCAGCGCACGTGTTGAGGATCAGTCTCGGCTACTACCACACCAGATTTTAGCTCCGTATCTGGAAAACTGACCGAGTTGTAGCCACCTTTGTGTTTGCTAATACGGATTGGCTGTGGCAACCAAACGGAACGGGGTTGACTTCAAAAATTAATCAGCTGCAGATGTACTTCCAGTGATTACTTTCTGAAAGTTCGATTAACCTCTGCCCAGTGGTTCGTCAAATATTTTACTAACAGACAGACTGGGTTGATCCCAACAGTTAATGCCAAAGTTTGTAGCAAAAATATTGCACTCTGAGCAAAAGCACATATTCACTAGCAGATCTCATTTTAGCTCAGTATCAGTAAAACTGATCGTTGTAACCATTTCTGTGTTTTGTAAGGTCAGTTGGCTGTAGCGGCCATCTTGAATTGGGTTGACTCAAAAAAAGTTAATGAGACTTAATGAAACCTTCTGAGAGTTTCATTAAAATCCATCTAGTGGTTCATGAGATGTTTTTGCTAACACTACAGACAATCACCTTTTCCAGCAGGTGGTGATAATAATAATAATAATAATAATAATAATAATAATAATAATAATAATAACACATTCTTGATACTTGGTTTGGTTTCTTCATATTCCTTAAAAACAACAAGTCCAAACAATCATTAACATTCCTTCTCAACCTTGAGAAACTGATGACTAAGATATAATCAGGAGCAAGTTTTGCAGGTGGCTGATGGAGCCGATAAACCTCTAAGAATTCTTCAGGTTACGTACATCAAACAAGCGGAGATGTTCCCGCATATTCGCTCGCTTCATCACGAAGGCTTTCTGCTGACAAAGGCTGTAAAATCACAGCAAAGACACTACAGATGATTAACTCCCAGATAATCTGGATATGTGTGGGGGCCCGTTCTCCACCGTCAGCTCATTTGTAATGTGAAAAGACATTTTCAGAATGTGATTATCATGCGTGGTCATTTTTCCAAGGTCCACAGATGCTGTTAAAATCAAAGCTCCATGTGGCTGAACCAGAAGCTCACAGCTGGTAGGCAGTGGCGGCTCTAGGGGGGGGGTGTACGGGGAAAAAAATAAAATAAAATTTCACCGCCCCAGTTGTCACCCTATTAGTTTGCTAGTTATCATTTTTGTATTTTTTCTACAATGTTGAAAATCAAGGACATCTCCACAGACCCACCTTTGCTGCCCTAATGTAAAAAAGAAAACCTCTAATGACTAGTAGTCACGTTTTGTTGAAGGGTATTATTACACATTTGCATATTGGACAAAGAAAATTTTAATTTTTGATGTTTAAAAAGGACCACAGACCATTGTTTGTTTTAAAATTTTAAACATTAAAAGGAAGATTACAGCAATTTCATGTTACTCCTCTTTCCTAATCCTTCTTTCCTTAATATTTAAACTACTAAATACATAAATATGAGACACTTTTTAATGATTTCATGTTTGCTTTTAGCTTTAAATGAACCTTGGGAGCAATGAAATCCTTTGAGGTTTTTGATACGAGCCAACATTTGATCATCATGACCATCGGTGCCCAAAAAAGTGCCAGGAGGAAGGCGGCGGCCCCCCTGCAGTTGTTTTGCTTATTTGGTTGCCTCTCTGTGCTCTGACCTCTGCTGAGAGGGGGAGTCACGCAGAGCTGAACTAATTAATGACTACTGCTTTTTGTGTACCGGGTTCAGTTTCTCTACATATCGCAACACAGACACAGTGTCAGGTTTGCTCACCGTCCTTACCGCTGTAACGGTTTTATAGAGCTAAACGGAGCATATTTACTGACACCGGCTCTTTGATGAAGAGTTAAGTAGGATAAAGGATAAAGATAAAGAAGCACATTCGGTTTTTAGGTTAGATGTTCAAGTAAACTTGTCAGTTTGGTTGTTTATGTCTTGATCTGTTGGAGCCGTTTTAAAGGTCTGTCATAACAGAGGTGGGGTTTGTTTTGAAAAGTTTGAGAACTACTGCGTTAAATTATAGCAGACATCCAGAGTGGAACTGTACTTTAAATTTGGATGGGACAAAAGCAATTTCTCGATTTGTTTGCTTAAATCCTTCTGATCAGTAAAAATCTACAAAGACAAAAAAAAAAAAAACCAAGGAAGCCTCCTCCTCTGAACTCTCATTCCTTCAAATAACTGCTCGTGTCAATCGTGTGAAACTCGTGTCACCCTTCCCACCACTTACCTGGGTCCTTCTCAAAGAAAAGACAGCAGTGAGTCTGTAGTAGCCATGGTAACACCTGTGACAGATGAAAAGATGGATGACAGATATAGTACAATACAGCTGAGTCACCTCACACACACACATACAGAAAGTAACTGAATGGAGGGGGAACAGCACAATGGGAACATACGTGGGCATTCATAAACAGAAGAAACTTCAGGGAACAAGAAGCGTGCCCCCTATCCATGATTAACAATACCAGATTCTCTGCCCCCACCCCCACCTCCAAACACATGTACACTAATTCCCACGTCACCTCACCCACACATCATGCAGATTTGGCTGCAAATGATTGATCAGAACACAGTGAGAAGTGAAACATCATTCAGAGAGTGACTCATTCTGGATCTGCACAACTTCTGGCTCTTTCTGAAAGGTGGTGTGTGTGTGTGTGTGTGTGTGTGTGTGTGTGTGTGTGTGTGTGTGTGTGTGGGGAGGAGGGGTGGGCACTTTCCAGGTGCGACAGTCTGGGGGGGGTATCCAACCTCTAGGAGCTCCATGGATGCACCTGTGCGACTATAAGACCAACCAGTAGCAGGAAAAACAAGCTGCGCCCGTCGGGCTTCGGTCCATGCGCAAACAAACGCAAACACAAACACGACGCATCGTCTCCGTACCTTTTTCAGCGCTGACATCTTCCGCGTCAAAGAAGGTCACTTCTTCCTCAAACGTAATCGGCAGACAAACAAACGGGAGGCGGTCATGTCGCCTGGGATCCGTGAAAACACTCATCGTCGTGGCGTCGGTTAGAAAGCTCCGCAGCAGCGCGGCCGCAGGTTCCCATGACGGTGAAGGTGGAGGCGGCTGGTGCGGCTCCTGGGCTCCGGCGCGCGTCCTGCGGCTGCGGCAGCTGCGGCACACCTCATCCTGCTTCTGGGGAGGACTCACAGGGTCCAGGCGCTGAGCTGCCCCGGAGCCCTGCTGCTGGTGTGCAGGCAGCCCGGATCAGACGCCATTTTTTTACACGGTCTGCACCGTCAAAACACGGGTATCGATCTGAAGGAGCCGCCAACAGCAAAAACTTCGGCTTTTCATAAATATTCAGTCACTCTACGTCAGGACCGCGCGCACCGCCGTGCGTGCGTGTTTCAAAGTGAAACAGCATAAATGAAGGAATCAGTTTAATCAACTGGATCTAGATTAAAATAAAAGTTTGGGACTAAAGTTGCAGAACCACCACATGAACTTCAACATGTGGAAATCACGTTTTCCTCGTTTATTTCACATGTTTTACACATGTGAAATGTGACTAATTAACATGTGGCATATTTGCACGTTAGAACAAATAAGAACTTCACATGTGGAAAATCACGTGGTTTTTACCTGGGAACACGTGTTCACGTGAAACGCACCTTTTCCTAGTTTCCCATTTGATTTAGGAACCTTTTTAACACGTGATCCCACATGGCCACATGGTTTTCCACATGAGAGCCATGTGAAGAGGCATGGGAACTTCAGGAGGTTGTTCTGTGAAGAATGCAAAAAAAAATACTTTTTTTTAAATTTAATGAAAATGTATTGATTTCATAAAACTGCTTACCACGTTGGATAAAAACATAATTATTTTGTACTTTTCAGGGTTTGTTTAAATATGAAATTCAGAGGAAAATATCATATGTGTGTATTTTGCTTCCAGTGAGTCTGAATCTTTGACTGGTTTTCATCAGTAGTTTTTCAGGCTTTCTGAAGGTCTTTCAGAGTTTTGGAGGGATTTTAGCTACTTTTTCACTCATTTCTGACTTTTCTTTCTACCTGACCGTCGTCAGCATTTTGTTAATATTTGATTTAAAAAGACAAAAAAAAATGTGTCAGGCATAAAATCAAAAATTAAAAAAGCTATTTCCAGAAGATAAGCAGTATCTGAAAATCATGACTTTAGGAAACAGGCACAAAGAAACAATAAAAAACAAAATGTAAAAAAAAGATTAGGAATGATTTGAGATTTTTGCATAGATTTTTGCATAGCTATTGTACAGAATAAAGTTATTTATTCAGTTCCTTCTGCTGTAATGTTATGTTTAAGGGATGTGGGTCTGTGGGAAGCTGTGTTTGTTTGTTTCCCTCATTGCACTGCCCAAGTGGATGTAAAACTACAAAAGCTATTTTTTCTACTGTTGGTTTTAATTGTTTTACATTCAAGAGACAAATTTGAAACGCCTTTTTAAAGTAAACACCATTTTTGTGGGTAATTTGTTTTTGAATCAACCTTTGGTCGAGTCCAAAGGTGAAACCTGATGAGCTGAAAATGGCTGAACTATTTCAATTAAAGCTTAAAGTCTTGACTTTTTTTGACTGCTTCATTTAAAATTCATGTTGTTAGTACGAGAAATAAAATTTACAAAAAACTATGAGTGTTGTGTTAACAACTAGACATGCGTGGAATTAGCCTCCTTCCAGAATATCTGCTGTCCGGATCAAACCGGGTTCATCAAGTTCTGCTCTGATTTACTCTTCAGCAGAAGCATAAATTTGTTTTTTAAAGAGCTTTGTGATGTGTTGATGGTAATGAGTGTGAGTGGGTTCAGCGTGAGAAGACGTGCTGGAACTGATTGCTAAGAAACAGATTTCACAGGGAGGTGTTTGGGTCACAGAGGGATCATGTGGGTGAAGCCAGAAGCTGAAAACAGTTCGAGCTGTACAGGCCAGGAGGGTTTCACTTTGTTGTTCACATTTTAAACTCTTCTGAATAAAAAATATTACCAATAAGTTTGATATGGATGGACATGATTACTAAGGAGGAACTGAAAATGATGTCCTGATTTTTTTTTTTTTTTTTTCATGTGTGGCTCATCACTGCAAGACTAAATGAACTTTTTAAAAAATTATTTTCCTATACAGGCATGAGTGTTTCATAGAAGTATGTCACATTTAAGTTTCAGCCAATTTTTTATTAAAAACTCAAGATGGCTGCCACAGCCAGCTGAACCTTGAAAAACACAAAAAGTGGCTATAACTTTGTCAGTTTCATAGATATTCACGTGGACTTTAGTGGGGTGGTAGCCAAGACTGATCCCCAACACATTATTTATTTATGTCGACTCACTGTTAGCAAAATATTTCATAAACCACAGGACATTTTTTAATGAAACTTTCAGGAAATATTTATTGAATGTGCATCTACAACTGATTAACTTTTAGAGCCAACCCAATTTAGGATGGATGCCACAGCCAACTGACTTTAGAAAACAGAAAAATGACAATTATTCGGTCAAGTTTTCAGATATTTTGCTAAACTTTGGTGTAACCGTAGCTAAGAGTCATTCACAACAAACACTCTAAGGCAGGAGTACTCAACCCTGGTCCTGGAGAGCCACTATCCTGCATGTTTTATTTGTTTCTCTGCTCCAACACACCTGATTTGAATCAGAGTGTCATTAACAGGCTTCTGCAGAACATGAAGAGGTGATTTAACCACTGAATCAGGTGTGTTGGAGCAGAGAAACAAGGAAAACATGCAGGATAGTGGTTCTCCAGGACCAGGGTTGCCTATCCCTGCTCTAAGCACCACTCATTGTGCAAGACTTCTGACCAAAACCTTAGCATTAACCTTTGGAGTCAAGCCTGTTTCATCAACCACTGGATGTATTTGAATAAAACATTCAGAAAGTAATCACTAGATGTACATTTACCACTGATTAACTTTTAAAATCAGTCATTACAAGATGGCCACTACAGCTAACCAACATCAGCCAATACAACATTAGCTATAAGTCAGTCAATTTTACAGATATTATACTTTAAATTTATTGTGATCATAGCTGAGAGTAATTCACAACACATACTCAGAGAGTGACATCTGACCAAATAAACTACCGCTCTGTCATTTCTCAACATTATATGATCATATGTTTGGCATGAAAGGTGGCAGGTGATATGCATTGTAGGTCTTAAATTCATTGTTGTTGTTGTAGCTTGTGATGCGCCTCAGGGCTTGTCACATCTGGCATCCAACAAACAGATCTGTGCTTTTCCAAATGGAAAGCTCATATAAATAACTGCAAGCTCGCTCCACTGCCTTCAGATCAAGAAGGAAAATAAAATACATGATTATAAAACACAATCTCCACAGATGTATGCATGAAACAAACCAGGAGCCAGAAGCCTCATTCTCCCTGCAGGTGTTGATGCAGCTGGTAACACAAGTTCAGGCCAGAATCCTCATAAACAGATGCTGCTATAAAAATGTTACATTCAGTCCTGTTATATGAGCTTATTTTTATTATTTGATCAAACCTAAACTGTCTTGTTTGCGTGAGCAGTTTGTTCAAACTGAAGTCAAGGGGCAGCTTGGCAGGAATATTAATGTTCATATGATCAGATCATTATATCTGCCTGTCATTAAAAAGAAAAATACAAATAAACACCAAAAAATAGGCATTTGAGAGAAAAGATCTACCTGAGTGGTCACCATTAATTAAAGACACCAACATCTGTAGGTTGATGAGATTTGAAAAAAATATTACAAGTTAACTTGGATTGTACAATCAATAAAGTTTTACATTGATTCAATTATTTTAAAATGTCATTATATATTCAAAGGTGACCATTTGATTCCCTCACTAAAACTGAATGAGTGTAACTTAGTTGACTTCAAGTTCAATAATAAGATTATCAATGAAGGTACAAGACAAAAGATTTACTATGATTATAATAAAGATTCCTTCAAGAAACCTCCTAATATGAACCATAACACCATAATGACTTTTGCTCATTCTACATTTGGCATAATGGCCTATAAGTGAAGGAGAATCATTTTATAATATTAATAAGATATATTCTAAAGCCATGTTTCTTGAAAGAAGAATCATGTACCTTTTGTAAGTCAGAAGAAGAACCTGCAACATTTGTTTGTTTCATGTTAATACTCACAAAGTTTTTGGACAGACATCAGAAACTGGATTAATCTCAAACTTAATGTCTTCTTTTGATGCTGAAGCCTTTATATTTTATGTGGATAACTTCAATTCAGCTGTCTCTGATGCCATACATGTAGTCATATTTATCACACAATACCACATTCACTGAAGTAAGTGGAGGGCTAATAAGCCATTTAAGTCATACAATTCTTCAGTAAGTAGATTAGAATCTAAAAACGTATTGTTTTAAGTTTCTCAATATATGGCCTTGCTCCTCTGTTTTGTTTTTGTTTGTTTGTTTGTTTTTGGTTTTTGTGCCCCCTATCTTGTCATTCTTAGATATGACACCCTTCACGAGAGTTTTTATTTTGTATCATGTTATGCTGTTCTGTGTTTTATGTTGGTAATAAAAGTAAATAAATAAAAAAATTTACTGTTTTCACACGTCCTGTCATTACTCCATATGGACACTAGAGGGCGGCAAAGACTGTTGTGGTTACAGGGCTCTGTTCATGGTGCTGAAACATTTAACTTTATACTCTTTAAAGTAATAACTAAGGCATATTGATATATGAAGAATTTGATATTTAAACATGAATTAGTTGTCTACTTCTATATTGCTTAAAAATTACCCTGGTTTGTAAGTAATTTGAATTTGAATGAATAATACAAGCAATAAGTCAAAGTCTTTCCAATGCAGCTTCTTGGCAACAGTCGGGATCATCATTTCATTTGGTGTTTATAAAAGTTAGTTTTCATTTCTTTCTGACAGTATTTCACAGGATTTTCTTTCCCAATTTTGCTGTATGTGAAACAGATTACAGAAACAATATTATAGTATCATATGGTTCATAATAATAGTTTTATTTACTTTAGGGTTAGGGGTTAGGGTCATCTACACTTTATACCTATATAGGCATTTATATACCTACACCAACCTGTTCACCTTCAATGGTAAATAATGCAGTGAGTCGTCATTATATGGCTTTAATAGTGCAGTGAGTTATCATCACCTGGTTAGTGAGTTGATATGGACTTGGATGTACAACTCATTAACATCTGAAATTAAAATCAAGATCAAGATGGCCCCCACAGTTAATTCAGTTTTACAGACATTCAGTTGAAACCTGGTGTGGTAGTAGCCGAGGGTCGTCCTCAACGCCCTCTCTGAGCACTCCTACATCTCGCGAGATCTCACAGAACCATAACGTCGTTTAAGGTTGGACCAAAATGACTAACTTGGTCAATGAGGGAACGAGCTGGGGCATTCCCTCATTGGTTGAGCAAAGCTGTGTCTCTAAACCATTAGTCGGAATGTTCGTGATTCACCTGGCAGACGTGACGTGACCCACCTGCAGGGTGCGTGAAAGCACAACTTGTTACCTGCGAGTCGCCACACCTGCTCCAAACAATAGATAATTAGGCTCCAGCCGGTGTGGCGGCTTCTGCTTCCCACGCGACATTTTTTTTATTTTATTTTTTATCTTCAAATCTCCATCGTTTTACTCTGTGTTATTTTTGTTATTTGTCATCTCGCGCCGCGCTCTTTAAATAATGTCATTATGAAGCGTTTCTGCTGCTGCGCAACCGGTTCCAATCTGCCTCCTTCGCTTTTTGCCGCATTGGGTTTGAAGGAGACGCAGCGGAGATCGCAAAATGGATCCAACTTAGAGACTGTTTGCCACCTTTTCTCTCGCTCTGAGGTGGATGTGATTTACTGAAGGGGGGGCGGGACAAACATCCGTTTAAAGTCCGTCTGTGTCTGCCGGTGACGCCTGGGGCGACGGGACGAAGGACACCCCCCCCTTGGAGACACTCGGAGACTGGAAGACGCAGGACAGCCTGAGCTGGACATCTTCCAGCTGTGGGACTGAGCAGGTAGGATGAATGAGACATGGTGTCTTCAAGGAGGCTGGATGTTCGATTTAAGACCTGCTAACAAGCTGATAAAAGGTTGATGGAAAAATGTCCCCCAAAAAACTTCATTCACCTAAAATATTTGAAACGCGAGGGAAAAGGAGACTTGTTACAAATATATGTATAAATGCAGACTGATAGGGCGTTTTATTGAGATAAGTGGTTCCCAAAGTTGGACTCAGGACCCCAATGTGGGTCATCAAACATCAAGTGGGGGTCCTTAGATTACCTCATCAGTTACATTTAAAGGTGTTCATTGTAAACTATGACATCAAACACAAAAAGGAATAAGGTTATCCTGAACTATATCAAATGGTGCAGTTTGAAAGGGTCTACTCCTGTAGTTTTCCTAATATATTGATCTGTGATTCTGAAATGCATATACGCAATCAATGTAAACAAAGCACTTTACTCAACAAATCTGAGACATCACCACTGTTGACCTATTTTCAGTTGTTTCCACAGGGAAACAAACACACGTGGTATTTGGCATTCAGTTGGTCACAAATCTTGCGTACAATCTTTCAATTCAAGGATGCATCAACCGCCAATTGTGCAAATTTTTTTTTTTTTTTTTTTTTTTTTTTTTTTTTTTTTTTTTTAAGTCTTTGTGACTTTGCAATGGATGTCTTTTAAAAATGATTGTTTATGGCATATTTTAGGCACAGTAGTTACACATAATAAAAAATAATAGTTATAAACTGATCAAAAAATGTTTGTTTACGTTGTCATTATGCCTATGTTTAACAGGGTTTCAGCAAAGATGGTATATTTAAATGGGTAGATGGGGTCACTAGGTTTTGTCTTTTTTTTTGTCATCTTTTTTAACAAATAGTTTGGAAACTTCTGGTTTAGTTGGGTAGAATCATTTTCTTCCATTAGTATTCCAAATTATTCTGGAATATCTCCTGGAATCTATAAATTTGAGGTTTTTTTATGTTAAATAACATGTTTTGCATATAATTAGTATTCAGAGCAATTAAACATGCCTTTTTTATCTACTGAGAATTTGCTCTATTTTCTGAATGACCAACCTAAAGACAAGGTAAACACAAAATCCTTTTGAAACTAATACTGATGCCTGAAAGAATGCTAAACGTTCCACTTCAGCGAGTTAAAAGATTTTTGCTTGTAAAAAAGGGGCTCGTAAAGCTGGTTTATGGATATATTTTTAGGCTTAAGTTCAGGAGTGAGTTGTAGTTGTGAAAAATGTGCATTTATTCCTCTGTACAGACTTCAGCGGAGCTGATCGGACAGAGGAGACGGTAAAGGAGAACAGCCAGGATCCACAGCCCTGCTGCATCATGGGTAACCATAACAGCAAAGACGACCATGGCCCGACAGGTACCAGTTTGTTTCTGTGAACTGTTTTTATCCTTTAGGAGCTTCATTTATACCGGAGATGCAGAGGAATGTGGCAGACATGCATTCAGAGTCTGATTAATGCAGGTTCTACATTTAAAAAGGCTTCCGGTGTATTCATTTACTAAGTGATTCCTGCTCAAGTTCAGATATTTTACTAGGATTTGGTCTAATGAAGGTCATTGCTGATTTAGTGAAACGTTTGTTAGAATCTGTCAGGACTGAGTGAACCTGAACTCAGTCAAGTTTCCTGAGGGGAAACAAGGAGCTGCAGACATTTTAAAAAAGACAAATATACCGTTTGGTTGACAGGAAGAGGTCATGCTCCGTTGCTGTATGAGTCGAACCTGTTTATTGTTTATTGCTGATTGTGGAGTAACAGAGTAACAATGGTGAGAGGATCTTTACAACGCCTTTGTTTTAGAAGTATTGAGGTCAAGGCAATGTTCTGTACATTGTGGTGTCCATGATCCCAATATCCTTAAATAAGATTATAAACTATGTAGATCTGAATATTAAATATACAAAACCAGTGAAATTCGGTTTTTTTGGTCAGGCTCCTGTGGAAACTGATTTGACACAATTTTCAAATTTAAACTCCATGGAAAAAGTGAGCCTTTGATTAATTCACTCTGTTTTATGATATTGTGATTGAGATTAATAAATTGTATCACTTCAGACAGATTATTTTTAGACTGTTTACCTCCAGATTTTGATAAACTGTCACACTTTCTCTCAGCGCCTCTTATCTCTGTTTCCAGGTGAAAATAAACCGGTTTGCACAAAGATCAGAGGCGATCTTCTGACATTTTCATTGTGTTGCAGCAGAACTGCAGGAACATTTACAGTTAAAAAAAAAAATCCATCATCTGCATTACAAATAATTAATAATCAAGGCTTAAAATAAAAGGTAGAAGCTTCAACAAAATGTGTATGTAATGGAGAATTCTCTGATGGAATAGCATTTTTTGTCATTAATACGACAGTTAAACAGATTTAAAAGATAACCCTTTTGTTTCTAAACAGTATTTAAAAAACAAATTAAAACCAGTAAAAATAAAACAATGGAAAAAGATAAGAATTAAAGGTCTATCACTTGTAAATATTCATATTGCCTGCCACATTTTATGACAAAGCTTTAAACTAAAATCCTTATATGATAAAGAAGGGACGTAAAAGTACAAATTTAGTTGTTGTTGTAAACGACTTAATGTTTAATCTAATGAAATATTGTATGTTAGATGTTAAGGAAGATTCTCAGCTATGACCACACTAAGTTTCGCTCAATATTTGTAAAATTGACTTATAGGAATAGGTTATAGGAAATTCAGTGTTACTTTTGGCGGCCATCTTTATTCTGGTTGACTCCAAATGTTAATAAGTTTTAGATGTGCAGCCAATGATTACTTTCAGAGAGCCTCATTAAAATCCATCTATTGGTTTATGAGATATTTTGCTAACACTGAAGACAAGCACATGTTTACACACATTCAAAAAACATTATTTCTTCTCCCCTTTAGTGACAGGCAATGACAAAGCCTCCACTAACTATAAATTTCTCAAAATAACATTTTATGAGAAAGAATCTGATTATTTTCCCTAATTTAGAGGCTACATTATGAGTCTTATCTGAAATAGATGTTCCTTTTCACCTTTTTAAATTCTGATATCAGGAAACTGTATGATCACAAACCCTTCACTATGTTGAATCGTTTTTCAGTGAATTTCAAGATGTATCCCAAAATTTTCCATAACAGTTGAATCCAACAGCTTCGGATTTTTGGCTTTTTTTCCTCCACAACACCAAGTCCTTTGTTCAGAGTTGTTGACATGTTAAATCGTTGTGTTGATCCTTAAGTCTCGTCTCCACTCAGACACATTTGATAGGCGTCTTGCTCGGTTCAATCAGCTGTTTAGGATGCAGCTGCTGGTTTTAGCCACTCGGCTGTCAGCATGAAGGGTGTTGGCTCCGGCTGGAGGATGAGAACAGCTCCGCTGCTGCAGCCGAGCAGCTTCAGTAGATCACACTGCTGCCTTGCAGGGAAGGATGAGTGTGCAGAATCTTGCACTACAACAACACAAGGACAAGGAGGGGAAACGGGAGCAAATCCAAGATTGCCCAAAATGTGTGCAATATCAACTCTAACCTCTGCTCCAGCAGTCCATAACTCAGAGGATGTTTCATAATCAAATTGCCCAATAATAGACCAGTAAAATCAATAATTTCTCTCAAATTTGTCTTGAAGGATGCACAGATCTTGCAGAACTGTAGCAGATTTAATGATGGATGGAATTTCTTTTTTTTTTGGTAGCAGTGTGAGCAGTTGTTTAAGAGGAACAGGAAAAAAAAAAACAATAACCTTTTTCTTGTATCGCACCACTTGGGGAAACGGTGTTTGCCTGCCAAGATATTGGAGAGACTTTTTGCTGCATCAGTCAGTCTGGGACAGTAAATGAGGAAGTGGACAGAGCTTGTATCTGCAGCAAAAATAAGAACAGAGAAGCTTAGCACATTTTTTACCACCTTAAACCTTTGGGAGTTTCCCTTGTGTTGTTGTTTTTTTTAAATTTCTCTCCTTTCAGGTTCCCCTTTAGATTTCTACCACACTCCTCCTACCTCCCCCTCAGAGGCAGACCTGGCTGTCATGGCTCTACCCTCCGCAGCTTCTTCAGCTGATAGCACTCAGACTTCATCAACGGTCGCCAGCGTCTCCCCCTCCTCCTCCTCCCTGGTCCCAGGCTGGACTCAGAAGCCCTCGGCTCCCTCAGAGTGGGCAGTGATCAGCGTGGACAGCGCCATCTCTTCGGACGCAAACTGGAGCGATGCAGCAGTCAAACAGGAGAAGGCGGCGGCCGGCTCGGACAGTCCGAGTTCGCCACCCTCGTCCAGAGGAACGCCGTCAGAGCAGAGCTGGCAGGAGAGAAACAGTGGGATGGAGCCGCTGGCTGTTGCAGAAAGAGATGGAAATGAGATGACCTTGGTTTTACTCAGCCTGATGGAGCACTACAGGGCTCAACTAGGATTAACCCCCAACACTGATATCACCTCAGGAGCTGTCGGTAAGCCATCACACTTTACCTGTTTAGCTTCAAGTGAACTCTTACTCATGCCTATCAGGAACCGGTGACAAAACGTAGCAAAAATATTGTTACTCTGAAGAGTCCAGTAAATAATGAATGAATGTTGGCTCTAAACCCTCAGTATCTTCCATAAATACTCACTGTGATAAGCACGTAAAATAGTAGCAAAATGTTGTCATTCTTGTCTTTTTCCTTTTTTCTTTTACAAAAAATATGTTGACTGTTGCTCCAAATCAAATGTTGGCTTTTATTAACTAAAGGATGTGTCCACACAAATCACTGCTGCCAGACTTGAATCTATTTCTGTGATTTATTTATTGATTTATTTATTTTTTCATTTCCCCCAACTTAAGAGATGCTAAGACGTTTGATAACAGAGAGGGAGGAGCTGGTTGAGGAGGTGGACACACAGAAGGAGACACTCAGGGTGAGCTGCTGTTCCTATCCGTAAGCCGTACAGTCATGATGACTGTACTTCTTCAATAAATGACAAAGATCTTTAGAAGACTTGATGCACTCAATGATTCAGTAGCTTTTAGAACCACCTTCTGCTGCAGTAACTTAACAATCTTTTTTATGATCTGATCAGCTTCTACATTTTTGCAGTTTATTATGGTTTATGTACAATTCTCTTGAGAATGGGTTGAGGTGTGAAGATTGCAATTGATTTGTTTTTTAATCTCCACCTAACCCCCATCTATTCAGGCATGAAGTACAGATGTGAATTTTTTAAATTTTGTGTCTTTGTTACTATTACGACTATTACTATAATCGCTAATGCTTTCGGATATCCCATTTTTGTTGCAATTAAAACAAAAACAATTTGTCTTTACATGCAGCTTTAAAATAAATGGAGGTTAGAAGCAACAGTTATTGAGAACAGCAGCATTTTGTTTCCAGACAGAGAGGTTGGAGTGGCATCAGTTCCAGAGTGACCTGCAGATTGCGGTTTCTGTGGCCGACCGGCTGCGGGTCGAATCGGACCACGCGCTCGGTTTGCTCCAGGAGAGCCACAGCGCCGTGGAGGAGAAGCTGGCTCAGGCCCTCAGCAAACAGCAGGAGACAGAGCGAGAGCTGGAGAGCCTGAGGGCTGAGCACGAACACGTCTGCTGCAGACTGAATGAACTCACTGTGCAGCTGCAGCAGGAACGGGCAGAGCTGGCTCATCTGAGGAACATTTGTAGGCTGAAAGATGGACAAACAGACAAAGCAGACGGAGAAGAGCCCGAGGAGAGTCTGAGGGAGGAAATGAGTGAAGTTCTAGAGAAACCTGAAACTAAAGATGAGACTGAGGCAAATCAAGATGCAGATGATGTAAATGGAACTCATGATCCTGAGAAGTCAAACAGATCAGAAGACCTACAGCTGTCAGGAAAGGGAGTGGCTGAGGGATACGTGCGCAGTTTGGCTGCTCTGGAGAAAAGGAAAGAAGAAGAACGTGGACCGAGAGATCCAAGGAGGATCGTGATGCTGTCTGAAAGATCTTGGTAAGTTCAAATAAACATTCTAATTACGGCAGTCAGCCTTTGACTAAATCCTAACAGAAAATGTAATTTTTGCCCTTTAGGAGTCTCTCTCGTCTTCCTCTTCAGTCTGACTCGAGTCAAAACGGGACTTCAAGAAACACAAGCACAACATTGCCCCTATGCAAGGTAAAAAATGTTTTTACTGTCATGATTAAAAAGACTTTTCTCACCTGTTCAGTTCCTTCTGGAAATTGTGAGGTTGCGATCCGTACTTAAAGGTCATGAAAAGCATTTGCGGGTGGGAAGAAGTTTCACCTTAAATCAGAGACGACCGGTTTATGATGTCATTGACATCGGGCAACATAAATGTGCGACCGAAACACAGAAAATACCAGAAATCACCTGCTGGTTCACACAGAGCCTGTAATACATCATATTCATTACTTAGACCTTCGTATTGAAACAGATTTGTTTTCTTTATCAGTCATTTGGTAATTTTTGTAAAATAATTTGTTTTTGGATTTTCAAAGAAAGAAAAAAGCTCAATAACAGTGAAACTTTGATTACAGCTTTCTCAAAAATCCAACATTTTAAGCCTTAACTATAATAAAAATGAATAAATCTGCAAGATCTTGGAGGGACTGTGCTCCATCGGTGTATGGATGTGATCTAAAGCACTGATTAAACTCTATAGACTGATTTATTCAGATTAGCTCTGCAGAGAAGTAGAGTGCTGTTTGAACGTGTGTGGATGGATAAATGAGGGCACAGATTGTGTTGTAAAGCACTTTGAATGGCCTGGTTGGCTAGGAAGGTGCTATATAAGTACAGTCCATTTATCATTCCATTTAATTCCTCCAGAAAGAAGACCCGATGTATGGGAGAAGAATGGACCGCATTTTGCAGAGACAGGACAGCTGGTCCAGCTTTTATACGGGTGAGCTTAAACCTTCTGAGTCCAGCTGAGAAAATAATGAAGCTCAGTGGAAATCTGTTCTTAGTTTCTAAACTTTGGGCTCAGTTTTCTGTGTGCACAGACTGACAAAACTTTAGACAACAAGTAATAAAGTGTTACAGGTTCAGTAAGGTTCATTTCTGAAAACGTCACCTCCCTCTATCCGTAGCTTCTAGTTGGTTAAATCCAAACTAGCCCTATTTGAGCTGGAAAAATAGGTTTGTGCAGTTGGATGTGAGACTGACTGCAAAGAAGAACCCCTGACTGTAAAAGTTAATTGGTGCTGACTGTAGCAACAACAAAATCCTCTCAGACATATTTGGTCTTATTGATCTTTTTACAACAGATCAACTCACAGTATGACTCCTCCTGATTCAAATGAGCTTTTATTCTTAGCCGATCATCTACTTTTCTAAAGTTAGACAGGTGAAGATTGTAATTTATTGATTTGTGTAATTTTTTGATTCCATAAGTGAGAATCTATTCATCTTTACAAAACCCGAAGTATTTAAGTCCCTGCAATATAACAGAATAAAATTCACTCTCAAATCTGAGATAATGGATTTCAAAAGGCCCAAATTTCCTTTCTCAGCTAGTTTAAACAAAGCTGCACAGTTTCCCAGCTTAGTGTGCCTTTTGTGTGACTGGTTGTGTTTGTGTGTTGCAGGAAAACAAGAGGACGATCAAAGCTCAGACTCTACAAAGTGAGGGGCTGATCAGCAGTTATTTGTTAACAGTATAATTTTTACTTGAAGAATTTGTCTAAAGAATGGTTGTTACTAGTTAAAATGATCAGAGTTTTTGAAGTTTAAGAAAAGAGCCAAGATGAGGTGCAGAAGTAGAGATTCCTTTCAGGCTGTTTTAATTTAGTCAAAGCTTTTTCTGCTTCCCTCAGCTTTAAAATGTTAGCAGAGCTGATCGGTTTTTGAGGTGAACAGATTTGACTGGGATGTTTTTCCTGCCTTTACAGACTTCAGGATGGTTTCAGTGCTTTGTTGAGGCGTCATGGCGGCTCCAGAAGAAACTCTCTGCTGCGCTGGTGCCAAAACCGTACCCAGGGTTACGAGGTTAGAGAGGAGAACTGGAGTTTCTCAGCACTGGGAAAAATTTATTATGACTCACTGAAATTCAGTCGAGACAAAATCTAGCAAGCAGTTTTAATTGACCTAAAAGTTCCTTTCAGAGAACCTTTCTTAAATGATTTTTTTGTTTTAATGTTGTTGCTACAGAATATTGAAATCACCAATTTCAGCACCTGCTGGGAGGACGGTTTGGCGTTCTGTGCCGTTTATCACACATATTTACCCACTCAGATCCCTTATGACAGCCTCAGTCCAGCTGACAAGGTAAAACTGCAACAGTATGCATTGAGATTATATACCTGTTTCTATACATTGAGGGACACCTGCTGGATGTGGTCTGCTGGCAGATAGACATTTTTTTGTGTTGACTTAATCCACAGACAAGAGAATAAATGTCAGGTATCTTAGTGACTGTAGATGTTAGTCATAAAATCTGACCGGTTGCATTTATTTGTTTCTCACAAGTCAGAACTATGACTTACATGTCAGTTGATAAATAGGCAATAATGAATAATTTACCAGTAGTCAGTACTTTGAGGTGATAAAAGTTGAACTTGTTGCTTTGACAGGAAGGAAACTTGGACCTTGCTTTTAAGACCGGAGAGAGCGTGGGGATCCCAGCCACCCTGGTGAGACACTTTCTGTAAACAGCTTCAGAGGTTTAGTGCAGATTTGGACAGTTTTATCTTCATGGTCATTTTAAAGGTCTTTTTCGGTTTTTATTTAATGTTGTCTGTGTAAGTAAATGGTTTGACAAGTTACAAAGCTGCCTTCTACGGAACTAGTCACTTCCACAGAGAAAGCTGCTTCATGACTGCTTAAAATGCATTAATTTGATTATGGACCAGCTTGTTCTTTTGTTTTTAGTTACTGGCACCAATGGAGAACATAATTATCACCTGCTGCCATTATGAATGTGTTTGTCTGTACAGTTAGCAAAATATCTCATGAAGCACTGAAGATATTTTACTAAAACTCTCAACGTAGATCTGCAATTGATTAGCTTTTAGAGAATTCCCAATTTAAGATGGCTGCCACAGCTCAGTTTTACATATATTGAGCTAAATTTTGATGTGGTAGTAGCTGAGAGTCATTTACAACACACCCTGAGTACTATTGGATCATGGCATTTAACATAACGTCGTTTACAAGATTTAATCAAAACGTCTAACTCCATCCCACCTCATCTTAAGATCATTTGGCATGAAAGGCAGCGGGTGATACGCATTCAATCATAGCAAACTGAGTGTCTCAGAAGCAGATAGTATACATTGAAACTAAAGTTTATTTTTACTAAAACTAAAACAAACTATGATAGAGGAAAAAATACACTTTTATAGTTTCTTTGACAGCAATGTTTGTTCTCACCACCCTGACTGACAGACAGCGGAGGAGATGCTGAAGGCAGACGGGCCGGACTGGCAGAGGGTGCTGGGTTACATCGAAAGCATTTTCCGTCACTTCGAGATGTGAAGTTGGGATTCTTGTTGCTCTTTATTTCCCTTTTGCTGGGAGTCAGGAGCTGATCGGCCGAATCACTTATCACCACAAGATGGAGCTTTTCACACAATGAACTCTCCAGGATTTAAATGGGTCGGCAGTGTTGGACTTTGACTTGATTTTACGTGTAAAATACAACCTCCTTCCCTCAAAAACAGGCTGACTCCCAGTGGAATAAACAGCAGAGGAGCACTTTTTTATATTCTTCCTACACAGCAGCTACACTGGATCTGAACAGCTGCTGGGGAAATGTAAGTAGGACACCAGAACAACCTGCTAAGCCCCTACTTCCACGTTCACGGGGTGCATCGTTTTTTCACTGTATGCACTTTCATACTGATGTAAACAACTATGTAGCATTTAAGGTGGAATGTTTTAGAACGTATGCAACTTTTTTTTTTAATTGTGCACCTCTTTTATACCCACTGTCCTGGTGTGGGAATTTCCCCAAAACTGCCACCCCAGAAACAACTGGGAGCAGATGTAGATTTTTATTTTTATTTGCAGAAACACTTGTTTTAATTGTTAACAATGATGTATAAATGTAAATTAAATGTATGGAATTGTTTTTAAATGTAGTTGAGCTGTAAATCTAATGCATTAATAAAGGATCTATATTGAAGCTTTTTTGTTATTTTTTTTTCAAAAACAAACATTTAATTTTACAGTAACAACATTTGACAGTTTATGAAATTATATAAAAGATGGCATTAAAAGAAAAGTTTTAGTGAAATTATAAAGTGGTCTTAGTGGTACATGTAACAAATAAATACATATAAAAATGTAATAAATCAAGGGTTTGCAAGAAGGCTTCAAACAAAACCTTGTACTTTGTTGGAACATCGTAGTATAAAGCTGAAATGTTACCAGAAAAATAAACACAGGTACTTGGGTAAAAACAAAACAAGAGACCCAAAGCGTTACACAGAAGCATCCTCGCAGTTGATCCTTGTCACGAATATTTCCTATGAAGCTGGAATGGCGCCTCCTATAGGTGGTGTCGACAGAGGCGGCAGAAGGAGAGACTTGAGTTTTACAGACATGGCTGCGATTTCAGGGTCCTGGGTTTCATACATTTTCACCAGTCTGGCAAACTTAAGGACGCCTGTTAGGAAGGAACGATCAACATGAGCTTCAACATCTCTTCATAAAGACATGCAGTTTGAGAAGTACTTTTCAAACGGTTAAAGCTCTAAAAATAAAGGCAAAGGTGCTTTTAATAATGTTGTGAAAAGCATTCAGCTGTGGGTTCATTCTACATGACTCATTTCAGGGCTTTTAAAGCAACTTTAGATGGACTGATGATATGCGGCCACCTTACTGATCATTAAAGGATGAAAATTATTCATGATACTAGCTGTATATTAGGCATTTCTATAAAGATACTACATGAATGATAAAATGCATCATAAAGCTAAAAGCTGTTCAGTGTTGTGGGAATAACTACTGTTAGTTCACCTTGAGAGAATGGAAATTAAAAACGTCAAAATGAGACATCTGTTAACATTTTTTCATTGTGCTTAGCTTTATCGGAGTAGCATTTAAAACAAGCAGCAAGAGTTTTCATGTTTGTGCTAAGACAACTTTACTCATTTTTAAAGCTCCACTAATGATAATAATACAAACAATAAATGCCAATTTATCACATTTTGGGTGGCAAATAATTCATTTATTCCTCTTATTTATATTTTCAGAGTCAGTGTAAAAGTTGAGTACCTTTATATTTTGCCTAATACTCTTCTCCTTTATATATATATATATATATATATATATATATATATATATATATATAAATAAAAAATTGGAGCTGTCTCATCACTCGAACTGAAAAGTAGTTCCTTTCAGTTTAAACCTGTAGAATGATCATATCTTACTTTGGGTGAAACTGCAGCTCTTCAGAGCTTCTAGCTGGGTTTAATTCATGAACCTTTCCTGCACACATAAGGTTGTAAAGGTAGTGGTGAGTATTTCCAAAGATCATAAAGCTCACCTTCTCCCTCGTTGTTGAAGCCGTAGGATTTGATCACCTCCTGCTGTATCTGGGTGGCTACAGGGAGCACGAGCTGCAGCATTTTCCCCATGTCATTACAGGCGCTCTCTCGGGCCTCCTCCATCCGCGCAGCGTTCTCTGGCACTGAGAAGGCCTGGATCACCTCACTCAATACCACTGTGGAACAAACAAACCAACACAAAATCTGTGTTTTCACCTACACTGGATCTGCAACACTAAGACTGCCTAAAAGAAAAAACCAAAGCAAACTGTCTTATTTAAAGCAGCTTAGGTCTTTAATTATGTCCACATTTAAAAAAAATGTGAGTCATCCTATATGGCAGCAACAACAGTGACTTAAAGATAGAAGACAATTTAAAAATCTGGTTTTGTGTTTGAAGTACTTTAAGCTGATTGCAAAAGTGAACATGTTGCACAAGTTAATAAACAATAGGAAACGTCACAACCCCTGATTATACAGAAGAATGTTTCCAGTGTTCTGATTCAACTTGTTCAACCTTTCTTGTACTTGTACTCAGCTTTATACTTTCAAAACCTACCCTTTTAGGAGTTTAAAACATACAGTCATTCAAATGGTTACATTAAGTGATCTTAAAAAAACGAAAAGGCTAAACAAGCACTACTCCGATCTTGTTTCTGAAATTGTGTGACAACTTGGAGAGAGTAAAAAAATAAAGATATATATGTTCCTCTCACCTCTGGTTTGTTCAGCAGTCAGGGTGGGTTGTTGTGCAGGGGCTGAGGCCATGTCTGCAGAGAAAAACGACTAAATAAATAAATAAAAATGAACTACAGTAAACCAGAGTTGTTTTAAAACGTCTTGTAGGTAAAAAAAAAAAAAGAGCTAAACTTAATACACCATTTCCTAACCATACCAATAAAAACTAATTTCAGTGTTTGGATAAAATGACAAAACTGTTAAAAAAGACCCGTAAATTAAATACAAACAGTTGTTTTTAACACATAGAGATCGACTTTAACTAAAAATGTCCTCAAACACGAATCGCTGTCAACGACAGATACAATATATGTTTTTAAAAAAGAATAAACCCCTAGAATTCAATAAAATAAGGTTATTTTTGTTAATCTCACCACTGATGAAGAGACACCCAATCCAAGCTAGCACCAAACTGTGAAAATACCGTAAAGTGAGACTTTACGACAGTTGGAGGAGGCTTTTACGCCACTGCTTCTTGCTTTACGATAGACGCTGACGTAAAACGTAAACACACCTCGGGAAGCTTCTAACCTGATGAAAGCTTAACAAAAATGTATTTAAAGTAGAAGTTAACGTGAACGACAGCGGTAATTTTACCACACGGTTTCTTTTTTTGTTGTTGGTTATAATAATAATAACTGAAAGGTGCTAAAAAGGTCGACGATTTTTTTAGCTACTTGTCCACGTAGACCAAAATAAACTTCAGTTTCGATGGAGCAGAAGCTCGCCGACTTCAGAGCCAGACGACAGGGTGAAAAGGTGGTTAAAATGAGTGAATCTACCGGTCCTCAGCTAAAAGAGCAGACAGCAGCAGATACAGCTGTTCAGTCTGACAGAAGTCAACAACCAGAGAAGACAGAAAACAACCAAACTGCTCCTCACAGCTCCCCAAATCGGGTAAGAGAGCACCTCAGACACACAGAGAGGCTGAGTAGTTTAAATTAAAACAGCTAGAAATCAAACTAAAGCCTTTAAATGTATCTAAAATGTTATGTAACTGCTGCTTTGCATTTGCTTTTATGTAAAATGTTACCCCTGGTTATCAGAAGTATTGAGATTCCAGATTTATTATGAATTCAACCTGCAGGTTGAGAGTCCCTGACATTCACTTGTTCTGTTTTGTTTCTCCTTCTTCAGGAAAGTAGAGACTGGCTGCTGGATAGCGCTTTGGGAAGATGGCTGGCTTCGAGAAAACTTATCATCTCAAACCTTATTTTGCTGAAGTTGCTGCTGTGGCTGGTTCTTCTGGGTCTCTTTATTGAGCTGGAGTTCGGGCTGCCCTTCTTCATCATCTCCCTCTTTTACTGGCTTTATGAAGGACTGCGCAGCCCGGCACCCCGGAAACCTGGAGAACTGAGCGCTTATTCTGTCTTCAACCCAGACTGTCAGCCTCTCCTGGGCTCCCTCACTGCTGAGCAGCTGGAGGGGGAGATGGGTTACAGACCCCTGGCTAACAGATGAAATGATTGTAATTTGCACGGTTAAAGTTGATAAATCAATGGTGTTTTGAAAATGTTAACTGACCTGACATTTATTTTGTTACTTATGTTTACCACAGTAAATTAAAACTGGCATATCTATAGTTTGTTTCTGTCTCATATATGCTCTAAATAAATAACAGGGCTTTTATCTCCAGCTGAACCTTTTCCAGATATTTGACCAGTTTCACCTCAACAGACTCAAATGTTTCTTGTTACAAATACGTTTTAGATATCAGCATGTTAATAACAGGTTACAGATTTTAAAATCAAGGCATATTTTTTTAACACCTGTCTTCTGGATTTTATAATGATTAGGTTTAGTGGAAAGTTTTGTTGTTGGCTAGATGTAAAATAAAGACGCCCTCAATGTGGCAATTACTAATAACCTAAAAAAAAAGTTGTAGATTAAATGAATGGAAAATACACGCTTTTTGGGAGAAATTTTATGAGCATATTCCCATCTTGGCACTTTGGAACGATAGAGGGTTTTTTAAAGCAAGATAGTTCCCTCCCACCTACTTCCGCGTTGGTTCAAATGTTGCGTGAACATAATAATCCGCCAATCTGGTTTCTGTTCACCTTTCACCTGCACGAAAGAAACACTTTAGCATCAGAAAAGACTGTTAGCTACACAACACGTTCTCACTCGTGCTGACGACGTCTTAATGCTTTTTTAGACGTGTTTTCTCGTAAGCTAAAGTCTTTGAACGCAATGACAAGCTACTCTGCTAGCTTACAATTTCTATAGTAAACTGTTGCTAGTCCGTCTCGTCGCAAAGGTTTGACATACCTCGATAAACTGCTGTGATTACTCCTTTGTGTCATCGCCAGTAAGTATTATTCATTCAGTTCAGATTTTTTAAACCCGATGCTGTTTATTCCAATAATTTAAACCTAGCTCTCCATCAGCATTAGCATTGAAGCTAATTCCTGTTCTTTTGGATTAGCTCTGCTCACTAGCTTTTTGAGTTACTAAATTAAAAAGAACTGATCTAAAATACGAAGTTGCTGTTTTAATGTTTTTATTGATCCAGCTGGACAGTAAAGAAATAGGGCACAAGTGAAGTTGATCGTGTTGACATTTGCAGTTCCTTTTAAACTAACCTTAAAGAAACAAAAAATAGTAATAGTAGTTAAAGACTACTACAAGTAGAAGCAAACTGTTAAATGGAACATGTCCACAGTGTTTAATATATTTAAAGTGTAATGACTGTCTAGACTTTGCTCTAAGGGCTTGAGTTACTGATTTCATAGTATTTTAATTAGGCTACCAACAAGAGAACCTAAAAGCCTGGAACAAATTAAGGTAAAGAAGCTGCAATAATAAGTCTTTAAACCACTTCTATTTTGTTCTTAAAACTTGGTTCTGTTGAGTAAAGTTGTCTTATCTGGAGATTTTTGCAGATTGCACTGTAGGCCAAAGGGAGCCGTAGAATAAACATTTGACAGGTCTCCTACTTTTCCTGCATTTGGTGCACAAGTGGATAAAAGTGATGAGGAGTGGTGCCACCATTAAACAGGGCCGAGCTGTCTGAGCAATCAAGGTTTATTATGTTGTCAATTATTTACAAGATAACATGGTAACAATGCATATATACACCAGCAGTTACCTGCTGGTAAAAGCAGCCTGGAATGGACCACTTTCAGATCTACTGATTTCATTAATCTAAAAACTAAAAAGCATTTTGTTTGTTTGTTTTTGTTTTGTTTTGTTTTTTGTTTTTTGTTTTTTTTTTTTTTTGGGGGGGGGGGGATCAAGCAGCTTGGTTGTGTTTGTGTCAGTCATAAGGTCAAGTATCTGCTGCTCTGAGCTCCTGATCTGCATGAGCTCCAGATGAAACCCAGATTGAATGCTCTGCACGCTTCTTCTGTTTTGCGCTTTGACAGCGTGGGCTGGTGTGATGGTTAGTGTCAGTGTCGCGCCGCAGGCCCAGTGACCGACATTTATTAGAGATGACCTTTATAGATTCTTTGCACTTAGACACAAAACAGTTAGGTCCAGCTACTGTCGTCCAAATTTTTTTAACACGATAATCAGACAAAAAACACATCAGATGAATACATTTATATGCTGGAAGAAAATGGATCATGCTGTTGGTTTCTGTTGAGCTATGTGGCTTGATGATAAGTGTTAATGTATTATATAACATTTGACTCATCATAAATAGACCTACATGATAAATCCAGGACAGTGTTGATATAAAGGCACTGGGGTAGCATTTAATAAGTTTATACTCCTTTTCAAACATAAAAAATGAGTTGTTCCATTGTAAAAAGTGTCACTTTTATTATAATTATTCATTTTTCCTGTTGTTTGTTTTGTCTCTTTGTTCCTGTCTGGTTCAAAAAAGTTAAAATGAAACTAAGAGTAGCACTTTTTGGGCACAGTGATGGTTTAATAAAATATAAGTTACTATTGTTTAAGTTACCAGAATTGCTTTAAAGCAAGTTTACTTTTGTTTATACTATTTATATGTTATAATTTCCCGCATTTTCATGTCTATCAAAGATACAAAAAAGGTAGTTTATTAGTTTTTAAGTGGTATTTTGTAGCTTAAGTGGCTTTACTGTTTTCTTTCTGGTGTTGATTTGCATTTTTAACCTGAGTGTTACTGATGAATGCCCTAAAGTCGCCGTATTTCTCAATAAAATGATCACTCATTTTGCTTTATTTCCCCATCTGCCAGGAATCAACCATCAACGATGTCTGGGAATCCTGCTGTGGTTATGCGGCTGGTGGCGTCTGCCTACTCCGTGGCTGAAAAGGCCGGGGCCATAGTTAGGAAGGTGCTTCACAGTGGAGAACTCGGCATTGTGGAAAAGGTAGGATGAATTAATATTTAATCCTAAACTAATGAAAAATCTTGGATAAACAATCCTGGGATGGTTACAACAGAACAACAGCAAGTTTCTTCAGAGTACAAAAGCAAACTAAAAATGAACGTTTTATTCTGTTTGAGTACTTTACTCTTGTACTTTTTCTCAGACGGGAGCTAATGATCTGCAGACAATGGCAGACAGACTCGCACAGCAGAGCATTTGTGCCTCACTGTCCAGACGTTTTCCCAAAATCACCATGATTGGAGAGGAGGTGAGTGAGTCTGTGCATCTTCAGTTTGACAACTTGGGGTTATTAGTTGGCACAATAAAGGTGTTTTTAGATAATAATCATGACTGTGAAAAGAGACTAATCACCAAGTTTTCTTTTTTCTTATACAGGATCTTCCAGCTGAAGAGATTCAAGAAGATCTTCTTGAGAATGGTCAGTCAGAGGAAATCCTTCAGAAGAACTGTCCGGAGGAATATAGCGCACTAAAGGAAGAGGAGGTAACCGTGACTGCAGCTCAAGTCTATGACTGTAGCTTCCTCCCACAGTGCACACCAACTTACTCTGTTTGTGTTTGAATCTTAGCTTGTTGTGTGGGTTGATCCTCTCGATGGCACAAAGGAATATACTGAAGGTAAGTTTCTCAAATGGACTGCATTCTTCGCTGTGAAATGTTCAGTGACTCAGCCTGCAACAATCAGTGGCCACAGCCAAACTAACATCTTACCATGAATCTTGTTGCTTTTTGGTTGTGGAATGCTCTTCGTGCACCGGTCTGTTGGGTGTTTTCTGCTTCTTTCCTAAGTGCTTCACAATCACTTTTATAGTTTTTGCTTTTCTTTGTGTGTCCCCGCTGCTATCTACTTCTCTCCTGTTCTCTCTTTGCTGACTTCAGCGTCAAGGTGTCTTCATCTCCAAGCTGTAGCCCTGTCACCACACAAGGGGTCGGACACCTCTCAGGCTCTCAGCACAGCTCTCTGTATGGGAAGGCAAAAAATAACTCTGGCAGTGTAGAATGATTATTAATATGGCCGCATGAGAAATATCTGGTAATAAGAGTGAGGGGTGTTAGAACAGTTTATTGATTTTCAAGTAATGCCGTCCTCCTTTCTGTCCTCAGGGCTCCTGGACAATGTGACCGTGCTTATTGGTATTGCATATGGAGGCAGAGCTATTGCAGGTGTCATCAATCAGCCGTTCTATAACTACCAGGTAAAAACAAAAGTAAATTATCTGAAGCTCTCCTTTTCAAAAGGCGTCGCTCTGATCAACACGGACGTTCTTCTCGTCAGCTCGGAGCAGGAGCGACTTTAGGGAGGACCATGTGGGGGATGCTGGGATTGGGCGCCTTTGGATTCCAGCTACAGGAAGTTCCAAGTGACAAGCGGATTGTCACCACCACTCGTTCCCATAGCAACAAAGTGGTAATAGACTGCATCAATGCCATGGAGCCTCATGAAGTTGTAAGAGTGGGTGGCGCTGGAAACAAGGTGAGGAAGACTGAGAGCAGGTTAAAAGTTTCCAAAAACCTGGTTTCTGATTGTCTAAATGTAATGAAAACATGATTTTGTTCAAATAATCTGATATAAGATTTGACTCTGATGACATGCAGTGTACTATTTAATTTTTTTTATGGCTTTTTTGTTATTGTTGTTTTTTTCCCCCAATTTGTACTTTGACTCAATTTTTACTTACAGGCTCTAAAGCAGTTCCCTTCCCTTATGTCATCAACCTGCAAGATTTTATTTATATTTAATATATTGCGGCATTCTTAAGGTGGTACCTCACTGGGCTGCAAGTAGTTTGCAAACGGCATTCATGAGGGAGTCTCCCAAATGTCTCCAGAATGTCCGCTTCCTTCCGACGCGAGTCGCAGAGGAAATCGCTCAAGTCTAAAAAAACACTAATGATAAATAATTATTACTGGAAAACTGGTTCAAATCTGCCCGTCTTCATTTCAGAAGTGTTCACCAGTAGATTAAATCAGAAACGTGGGGGCGGCTGCAGAGGTGGCTAACGTGCACGGCCAAGAATGCAGTGTTGCAGGTCGTGTATACAAAAATAGGTTGTGATTTTCACACGGCTCGTTGGTCACTTGGTCGAAAACACTTAGAATTCAGTGAGACTGCACTGGAAGATATATGGATTTTCTGGCAAATTTGAGTCCCTAACTAGTCTCTCACAACCTCAGCTCAGTGAGATCCCATTTCTGGATCACTGACAGAAGTAGAATGCACAAATATTTAAGAAAAAAATAATAATCCAAGGAACAATTATAGCTTTGTCCTGGTGGAAAAGAATGTGAGCACATTTCAGTAAGGAAAAAAAGATTAAATCAATTTTGAAAAAGGAGAAGAAATTCGTTATAAGATGCAGTGTAAGTTTAATTGACTCTGCTCTCCGTAGATCATCCAACTTGTTGAGGGGAAGGCTTCTGCTTATGTTTTTGCCAGTCCAGGCTGCAAGAAGTGGGACACGTGTGCTCCCGAGGCCATCCTGCATGCAGTCGGAGGTAAGAGCCGCTTTAAAACCAGTCATTTGTTCTGATGTATAAACAAAATTTGTGCTTTATCTAAAAGTTCTGCCAAATATTTGATCTGCTCTCATCCCAAATGCAGGCAGACTCACTGACATGTATGGAAATGCATACCGCTACGATGCTGATGTGAAGCACATGAACTCTGCGGGAGTTCTGGCTACGTTACGCAACCACGACTACTACATCAGCAGGGTGCCGCAGTCGGTGCTGCAAGCCCTCAAGTCAGACTGAAGTCTGTCATCTTGTCCCTTTGTGGTGCGGAGCAATTTCTGAATATATGCTCATACATTTCCAATGTTTAAATCAGAACATTATTGGATCTGAATATTAATTTTATCCACACTTAGATAGAACGGCGCATTTTATTCTGGTGCCCGAGACTCTGTTTCATCGTTGATGCGTTTAACAGTAAACCAGACCAACAGGAAGCTCCACAGCACTTCCATTTATTTCACTTGTTCAAAACAAAACTTGAAGAAATCTTTAATTGTCTTTACAAATTGTTTCCAATATAAAGACCAAGAAAATAACAATCCAAAAGGAAGAATTGAAAACAGTAAAATACAGTAACTGTTTAAATTGGTGATCTGGAAATGATTTTCTGTATTTTATTCAGTAGCTACTAAGTGGGAACCGTGCAGCTTTATTTGCAAAGTGCCAACAATCAAAATGCCATCTTGACTTACTGAGTTTGATCTTTTTACACGTGCAATGACTGGAAATACAACAATTCTTGTGAAGAGCTCTTAGGGGTTCTGTACACACAAAATGATTTTTTACTGACATGTCTTTATAATGTACTTAGTCACTGCCTTTCCAATAAAATGCCAGATTTTTCACTTTACGCTTGAATTCATCCTCCTTTGCACTGGCTTGTCCGTCACTAATTTTACATTTTTATCGACTAAAAGATGATCAGGGGGTGGTTTGCATTCCATCTGCAATGAAGTCCATCAGGAACAGTTTCTTCTTTTATGAATGACAGGAACTTTTTATTCAACTACAAATGCTTGATCAACGATCTGAGGCATGAAGTAAAAAAAGACAAACAACTTTGTTAGTTTTGGAGGTAAAAAAAAAAAAGCCTGGAATTATGATTTACCAACTTGCCATAGAAGTGCGTTTTCAAATTTTCCAGATTTTTTTTTCCTTTCTCCAGGTAGAAAAAACATTCTTGCGTCGTGGGGAAGTCATAGCTGTCGTGTCTAATGGATGGTTTTTGCTGAGAGTTAGATATGCTTGGAGCTGCTTCTTTTTTTAACATGTATTAACTAGATGCCTGCAGCTCAGGATCAAAACTCGAAACGAGCAAGAACGCAGCTCTGTTTAAATGAAACAATTTCTATCCACCAGAATGTTTCAATGTTTATATCGTTGGGACAAATGATGGAAGAAACTGCTGCTCTATGCAGGTTTTGTGCTTAATTTTTTCTGATGCTTAAGACCAGTTAATGTTTTGCCAATTTAGTCAAATCATTTTTTTAATGCTAAATTACACGACTTGTTTCATTTTTTGGGTGGCACGGTGGAGCAGTGGGTTGAAGTGTCGCCTCAGAGCAAGAAGGTCACAAGTTCACCACCCAGCCTGGGGCCTTTTTTTGCATGTTCTCCCTGAGCACACGTGGATTTTCTCCGGGTACTCCGGTTTCCTCCCACAGACCAAAAACATGAATGTTAGAGTAAATGGTAACTGTAAATCGTCCCTAGGTGTGAGTGAGAGGGTGAATGGTTGTTTGTCTCTTTTTGTGGCCCTGTCATTGACCTGCGACCTCTCGATGGTGCACCCCGCCTCTCGCACAGTGACAGCTGGAGATAGGCACCAGCTCCCCCATGACCCGAAAAAGGAAAAAGCAGGTAAATAAAATGAATGACTGAATGGATATAGTGCTATTTATCATATCTGACTCTCTGCAGGAATACATATGTTACACAAAATGTGAAACTATTACTTCAGGCAGTGCAATACCTTCTGCAAACAGAAAAAAGAACAGGCAGAAAATATGTTGATTTTTTTTACTGGCTGTAACAAAAGAAGTCAGATCAAATCACACAGCATGCATTGACTAAAAGCACAATGGAAGGTTTTAATCTGAAGGCAAATAAAGCATATTGTTGTTTCCACAAGAGGTTTGCTCAATGAGCCAAGTTAAAAATGATGGCTGAGTAAATACATACATGGCATACAAGAACAAAAGGGTTTAATAGAAGTACTCACAGAACAGGCAAAAAATAAATTAAAATAAAACACTTGAGGGGGGGGTTATTTACACAAGACTGAAGTGACAGAGAGAAGACTGGAGTGTTTGAGGCAGCCTGCAGGATAACGGGTCCAGAGACCAGCATGAAAGGGACGGAGCAGGAGAGTCAGGACCAGCCGCTCACCTTTTCTTCGGTGCCTGAGTGGTGCGAGGCGGGGTGACGGGACGCCCCGAATTCACCCCTCCGTACTGATACTTCGCCTTTTTCTCTGACGGCTTCAGAATCTGGAAATAAGAAAGACTGTTACTGACAAATGCAGCTGCAACACACGAGCAGAATTCATGCGCTACAATACGACACTACCTGAAAGGAGCACATGAGGGACTCGTCCACACTCATCATGCCTCCGGCGTTGTCAAACTCCCCACAGTAGTTGGGGGCAGAAAACAGAGTCACCAGCTGTCGCTTGGCGAAGAACTCGTATCCATCTTCAACAACCTGTGAGAGAGCGGGATCAAAAAAACAACCATAAATGTGGCTTGTTCTGTTTTCTAGTTTTACACCCATCAGTTAAAACTTGCTAAAGTAAAGTCACCTGATGTGCCCGACAGATGAGGTCCAGGTCATGGCGGTTGAGGAACTTGCTGACCACGTCGGCCCCGAAGGTGAACGAGACCCCCCGGTCATTTTCCCCCCAGCCCTGAACGTCCTTGTCTGGGTCTGACCACAACAAGTCACACAGCAAGCCTGGGACAGAAAGTTAGGCAGTCAGTAGCTGATGAACTCTGAAATCAACAAGTGCAGCTGCTACACGTTAAAGTATCCCTGTAGGAACAAGAGAGAAGGGTTTCATTTATTTTATTATTTATTTTATTCTATCATACAAACTGAGAACATATTGTTAGCAGATGGATAGTTTAATCCAGAAAGAAACTTTTAATCAATTTTAGATAATGCCTCTTTCTCCCATCCTTCTTTTTAGTTGATAATGATCATGTTTTTGAATAAAAAAATATATACATCGTGACAGATTTGTACATTTTAACATACTATATTAGTATTAGGTGGTACAAACAATAACTCCATTGCGTGGATCTTTAATTTCTATTTTACCACGTAGTGTTAAATCATGTTCCGGTATAATCACTAATTTAAGTTATGAGCATTAACAATAAGACAACCCAGACTGTTTGTTTTCTGCACATAAAGGGTGTACCTGTGTCCGGCACATCCGTTGGCCTCATTATGCGTCGGATTTGTTCCATGGACTGCAGATCTGGGGAGAGTCCTAAAGGTTTGACACAGAACAGAAACAAATGTGGAATCAGTCTTTATAAACGATGCCATGACAACATAAAGAAAGGCCACTTATACGTTTCAGTGCGCCACATTAAAGTCCTCTTAGGAAGTAAATTAGTGGCAGCTACGCAACAGAGACGCTTCACAAACCTCCATGACAGCAGAAGATTTTCTCGTCAATTATAGCGGCGATTGGCAGACAATTAAAACAGTCCGTGAATGTCTTCCAGAGCTTTATGTTGAACCGACGCTTGCCTGGGGAATCGAGAAAAACACAAAACCTTTAAAAACTTTAAAAATCCTGTTTGTGAATTTTACATTTTGTCAGAAAAAAAGACATGAATCTTCAAGTCAGAGGTGATAGTTTATGTCCTGTGCAAACCTCAGTGCCTTAATTATTCACTTAAAATACTCCGTTTTCTCATTTTATGATGTGAAGACAAGAAAAACAATATATAAGCAGAGTAAATCTTTAAGAGGAATAATCATTTTTATCTGTATAGACATTAAGTTTCAGGGTCTTTAATGTAACTACAAAAAGAGAGTTTAGAGTTTACTCAGTATTTTCCAACTTACATTCATCATAAAAGCCATAAATGCGATTGATGGAAGCACACTCGTGGTTTCCCCTGAGCAGGAAGAAATTTTCTGGGTATTTGATCTTGTAGGCGAGCAGCAGACAGATTGTTTCCAGCGACTGCTTCCCTCTGTCCACATAATCGCCCAGGAAGAGATAATTAGCTTCCGGAGGGAAGCCTCCATACTCGAAGAGCCTCAGCAGATCTGTGTACTGTCCATGAATGTCACCTGGAAAGAAGTTTTCAGCTTAAATCACGTTTTTTAAATCATAGGTTGAAATGAATAACTGAAATATAGACGTAAAAATAGCTACAGACAAAAACCTAAAACCTTTAAATCCTTTTCAGGACTTGGTCAGCAAGGTGAATCAGAGACACAAGACTGAATGATGTGATTAAGATAAATTAATACATTTAAAATATATAAGTCAAGCTGGTTCTCACCACAAATTTTAAGAGGAGCCTCAAGTTCAAGCAGAATTGGCTGACTGAGAAAAATCTCCCTGGACTTTATACAGAGCCCCCGAACCTCCGCCTCGGTCATCTGCACAGTTTTCCCTGGACGACATCCTCGCACTGCAACACAAACATGTCCAGTTTTATCCTAAACGTACGTAAGAGACATATGACTATATGTCTCTGCATGCTCCCAGCAGAGATGGGTTTTTAATTTATGCACTTGTTAACCACCAAACATCCATTTGCCACGAAGAGGCGAGATCAGGAAAGAACAGCTTGTTGGCTCAGCAGGTGGTGGAGGAGTGAGTGAGGGGTGCAGAATCATAAATCAGGTGAAAACAAGCTTCCTCGGTTATGATGGTCACAAAATGTGTTTAAATGTTTACATTAAAGACAAACTAAGCTAAATGTTAATAACAAATGAACATGTAGGTTCACATTTCCTCTCAGTAGATTCAGTAGAAGTATACAGTACGCTTTGGCTTCAGTCTACTCCTTTTATGTTGGTTTGTTCTATATTGTCACTGCTAATTATTTAGATTGTTTTGAACCAAAATAAAAAAAACAAACAGTATAATTGGTTATTAACAGAAACAGATTTTAACCAAATTTATAACTTTAACATCAATGCATGCACAGACATTAATAAATACAGATAAAAGCCATACCAAATTACATTAAAATGACATGATTTTCTGTTTTAACATACAGTCCGAATCTAATTATTTTAAACACATTAAGACTTATTTTGCAGATGTTTTGCTGATGATTTGTGGGGTGATGGGATCTGAATCCACGGACTTTTGCCACAGTAAAAAAAAAAAAAAAAAAGTAAATTGCAAATAAAAGATTCACAAAGCCTGATCTAAGAATTGTAAAATAAATCCCAATATTTGTCCATAATTCGAGTCAAAGGGGAAAGCCGAATTAGGATTGTTATGTATTATTTAGTAACTTTGAACTGGCTAATAAATGGGGGCTTTACTGAGGGGGCGTGGCCAACGACCAGTAGCGGCCACGAGCACATTTAGCAGCGTTACTAAGCAACCACTACATTCAACGGTTTTATCTCCCCTCCACTGCCGTTTAAACGCCCATTTATAAGACTTATCATCAGTTCCTACTATGGCTGAAGCTATTTGACCACCACCTTTTCCCCTTTTTCCGGACTAAATAGGTCATTAGCATATAGGCGGACGCAGTTGCTAAGACGTTACCCTCAACGTTTAATGTAGTTTTTAACGTTTCGATGCTGGCGAGCAACACGGAGGGCGTCACGCCTGATTTATTAAAAATAAAACAATAATAATAGTGATAACGTCAATTTGCGGACGTCAAATAAAAAACCCTGAAGTTCAAGTACGGCTTTGATGATGAACACACAAAACGGCTCTAAATAACGACGCTAACGTACCTTCCAGTAACCGAGAGATGAGGCTGTCAACGTTCAGCTCGCCCTCCGCCATGTTTCTGGGTCTCACGCAGGCAGGGTTCTGGGGAAGTGCTTCCCTGAGTACAGACTTGAAGGCTCGACAGTGGAGGAACCCCAGTTTTCACCCTGTTTTTGTATTAATATGTATCGATTCAAGGTGCCCACAGTAGATATGTATACATAGACTAAACTTTAACATTTCAGTTAGCAAAAATCCAACATTTTGTTGCGATTTTTTGAAAAATGTCTCAGAAATGTTGAAGGGACTTGTTCTAAAGTATGATATCACATATATAAAAAGGTTATCCTAAACTGTTCCGTTTGAAAAAGTTTACTCAGGTAATTTTCTAAATATATTGGTATGCAGTTCTGAAATGTGGGTCCACACTCAATGTAAACAAATCCACTGAAAAAAACATCACAATCTGACCTATGTTAGTTTGGCTGTAGTCTGTGTAGGTAAACAAATAAACAAATATGGCGAAATCAGACAAGCGTAGAATCTCAGGGAAGACTTTTAAGTGGAAATATAAAAGTGAATTCGCTGCTGAATGTGATAATGGAGAGAAAGAATGAGAGCTGTCTAAAATAAATCTTGCATTTTGCTTACATTTTTGTAATTTAAGGACACACCATCATTATAAGAAAAATAATATAAATGTTGACCTATTGTCATGGCTTTGCACTGAGTAAAATAATACAAGCGCAGGTTTGTAAGCTAATTCATGACGTAAATATATTTTATGCGCAGAAAATCACAAACTCAGGCAGCAAGTGACAGTTCAAACTAAAATTAAATCAAACGCAGTAAATGTCTCTGGCATTTTTTGTACTCCTTTAAATATATATGTAAATTTGAATTTAATGTAAATCCAATCTTGTTGGGATTTTTAATTCAAGATCCACGTTTTTGCTGATATGACTAAAAACAAAAATCAATACATAATCAAAATAATATTGTAGCAGTTTTATTTCTTTCTAATAAATAAAGTTAAGAGTGAGAAATATACACACATTTGTATTTCTGCAATCACACAAATAGTTCACATATTCTGTGCAGTATAAAAAAATTGCAAAATTTTTAGAAACTTTGGGAACTTTTAAGCAGATTTCCATACCAAAAACTGAATATGAGGGTATGTATATCAGGAGTGTCAGTATGCAGCCGTATGGTCTCATGCAGCATTTAGGTAGTTTCACATAATCTGACTAACTGATGCCAAAAGTCAAACGCTAATAAAAAAAAAAAATCTTGTTAGGAACTGTTTAGAATTAGTGAACATAATGGCATATCAATCTGTCTAATTTTAATTGCATTCAAAAGCCAGTTCCTCTCATTTCTACTCTGTCTGCCTCCTCCTTGCTTTTTCGTCGTCGTAAGCAGGACAAAATGAGCCAGGAGATGGTAATGCCTGCCAGAAAACTCACAATCCCCACAACCACTGGGACCCACACGGGCAGGGAGGAGGGACATCTGGGCAAAGTACCAGAACTGGGTAAAATACTGGTGGTGGAGTCTGTAGCTGGAGCAGTGGTGGTTACGGGTGGAGCTGGTAGGCTGTTAATCTTAGTGAAGATGAACGGACTGACCTACAGGGGAGATGACATGAAGAAAAGTTAAATTATTTCAAATGGTGAAAGAAAAGCTGAGCTGAATGAAGACAGAGGAACAAAAATGAGTAACAACAGGACAGCCTAATTTAGCCTAATGTCTGTAATAGTGTCTGCATTATAGCCATTTTTGTGTTTTCTAAGATCAGCTAACTGTGGCAGCCATCTTGAAGTGGGTTGATCTGCAAATTTTGATCAGTTGTATGTGTTTTTCTGCAAGTTTCATTAAAATTTGTCCAGTGGTTCGTGAAATATTTTGGTAACAGACAAACACAGACAGACAAAGGCAAAAACATTATCACTCACTGTTCAAAGGCGAAGTCTAACACTGGATAAAAACTACAAAAAAATTCAAGTATCCTGTCTGAGAATTGTTTGTCTGATTGTTTAATGGATTATAATATTTTGTTTTCCTAAAATATTTTAGTTTTATTTTATATTTCTTTGCATTTAGTGTTTAAAGTTAAATACTTTGAGACTCACAGATAAACTAAGTGGTAAAAATAGACAAATTGTTATGTGATCCAATTTCCTCTATTTTAAAAGCTTTTCTAGTTACCTGAGAGGGACAGTGGATCTTGGAGCGGTCATATGTGAAGTTGTTGTAGGCCTGCTTCCGGCCAACAGGCTCCAACTGTTCAGACAGAGAGGAAAAGTTAATAATGTTGTAGGAAAAACTCAACATGAGTTTGTTTCACAGCTGCACAAAGATCACCATATTGTTCCACAGAGCGACGGCCATCTCCGCGTGAGCTCGCTCACTGATGTGGAAACAGTCGACAGAAAAGAAACTCGTGTCAACTTCACCCACCTGGTGAGAAATAGTTATTTACATCATTAGTTTATGGGTGTTTTTTTTTTTTTTTAGTTTACTATTAAATGTCTGTGCTTTACAAAACTTACCCCAATATGAGGGATGAAAGAATTGTGCAAAAAGGGTTGGAGGACAACAGCAAAGTCTTCTTTTCCATCATAGCGACCTCCAGAAATCAGGTTCTCCATCTCAACCTGAGAAAACAAAAGTCTCGCAAAGACAGGGAACATTTTTGATAAAATGAAAAGTTCTGTTTTCAAAAAGCCTTTTACCTGATACTTGTGATTTATTTGTTTGATCTGCTCAAACTCCGGAGGGTTTTCTGTTGGATTGATGACACACGGACAGCTGGTCCTGTGAATAAAAGTAGAGTAGAAATGTTGTGGAGGAATCTGAGATGAGCGGTTAAAGCCGAGTTAAAGTTCTGTTCATACACATGGACTAAAATCAAAACAAGCCAATGTGCACAGCTGATAGACAATCACCAGCATCATTTGGTGCCATTTATAAGAGTCCTACCAAATCCTAAAAGGCTAAGTTTCACAAATTTTTACTGCTTCCAAATAAATGTGTAACATTGGGTCACCAATCAGAACAAATAAATGACTATGTCTGACATTTTTATTTAACTCCTTTAATGTTTTGTGGATTTTATGATGGTTTAGTTTAAAAATATGCAGAAATACAAATAATTTAAGATGCATTTAAACTTCAAAGCACACCTGATGTAGCACACATATGAATATAATAATTAAAAAACTAACCTCTGCAGCAGCGAACAGCCCAGTGTGTTCTTTTTAACAGTTTTCAACACACTGATCTGCATAATATCCACAACATTCACCAGCAGTCTTGGTACCTAGAGAAAGAAAAGTGGCAGAAAATTACAATCTACTTAAACTTATGAGGATATTATAACACATTAAGTTCTAATTATTATTTGTAGCTCACCTCTTTGTAAAGCATGTCTAAGCTGAGCATAAGATTGTGACTGTAGTTCTTGGGTGATAGATTATTCTACAGAGACATCAAGGGAAAACTGTTTTATAATACCATGATAAATTATTATTCATGCATATTGCATACAATCAAGGAAACCCTTACCTGGTCCAAGCAGTAATTGCAAAGATCATTTGCCCCAATTAAGACTGTCACAAGTTTCCAGTCCTTTTTAAAATCCACATCCTGTGTTGCAAACCATGAGCATTAAAACAGACAAAATCCTACTCAAGAAAACAAAAGATTTTTCATTAAAACAAAGAAGTTCTAGTTCCGAGAAAGAACGCACCTTATTTCCTTTCATGGCCCTGATGAGAGCTTGGACTTGTGCAGGAAGTTCTCTGTAAAAGAGCCAAGATGTCAGGAGATATTCAGGAGCTTTTAAGAAGACAAGGCAAAAGCAAAAAAAACATACAAGGTCTTCGCTCCAGCAACAGCCATGTTGAAGCCCTTTTGCCATGACCCTTGACCTTTGGAAAAGCCCTTTAGCAAAGGGTTAAACTTCTTTAAGATGTCTGAGGAAAAGCAAATTAGGAAAAGTTACTAATAAAAATACAACTTGTTTTCTGATATTAAAAAATAGTTAAATATACAGAAAATATAATCTTTATGTTGCACAATATAAAAAGAACTGATGTTTCACTCAAAAAATTAGTTTTTGACACACTCACTTGGCAGTGTTGTGACAGTCTCTAGAGCTTGATCTGCTCCAATACTGCAAAAAACAAACAAATAAACAATATATTTAAACTAGTAGGTAAAATGTGACTGTTAATTTAAACCTTGTGGACATTTTATACCTCCATGACACTCCTTTATATTCTCTGTTAAGCTCGAGCAGGTTTTTGGATTTGGCTCCAGTTCCTGCCTGTGAACAGAGAACAGAGATGCTTCAGCACAGGTTTGAGACAGATCAAGATCTCTTAGACACCAAGGACCAACTAGAATAACACCAATATAACAACAAGCTTATATTTGGTGCCAAAAGTTTAATTTTTTGCATTATGCTAAAACATAAATGAACTACTCTTTATGTTTTTTATAAGAACAACTACCAAGTGATGTGTTCTGACACTTACTGTTATAGAGTCTCCCAAAGCTGCCACCACCTGAATGTCTGAAGGTCTCAGCTTGTGAACTGGATAAAAAAAAGACACAAGCAAAATTAACCCTTCCAACATTCTGTTTTCATCTTTCTGACACATTTGTCTCTGCCACCTTCAAGTAAAATTTACTGCATCTGTAATTCCCATCTCTTAATACAAAATTAAATTACAAAAACTTCATCCACAGTCCAATTGAAGGCATTTAAACCATAAGTGAATCTTATATGATTGATAATGCAGAGATGACAGTTTTGTCTCACCTGAAGTTGGCTGAGTGTCAGATGGAGCAAAGTTCTTACAGGAGAAGTCACTTCCCCAGTTCTGAGAGGAAAAGAAGCAGCAAACAATTAGACTCTGATTCAAAAGAAGAAAACTGGATGACAAATTCAGCACAAAAATGAATTTAAATCAATTCTGTTGAATGAACCCTGTGGAACACCACTTTTAATATCAGAAACCAACTATTCCCAAATGATCAAGGTTATAAAGTTTAGCCTAAATGAAACTGTTATTTTTGATCTGGTCTATATTTTTCAAAATATGCTAAAACAAGCAGTAAAATAAAAATAGAGTTGTTAACTAAAGTTAAAAAAGTAATTTGCAATTTTGATAAATAGTTTTATTTGGGTTAACAGCACTTTTTTTTTAAAGCTTTGCCATCTTTTTTGACTAACATTCCTCACAAGGACTTAAAAACTTACAGGGATAGGTGCAGTTGTTGGAGAGGGACCAGAATAAATGTAATTACTGTTATTATAGGTCCGAATAAAAGGTGAATCCTGCAAAGAAACAGAGATGGTTTTTATTATAAATATCATCAGCTGTGTCTAAAATATGTAAACAAATCCATGGGCAATTTTGTCTTTTTACATGATTTATGAAAAACAAAATGCTTGTCTTACCTTTGTTGGACATTTCAGTTCAATAGATGAGTTAAACTCCTGTTTGGAGGTTTTGTTGCCCAGAGGTTCCAGCTATAACAAATCAGTGAGCAGCAGAGAGACAGTCGATTATAATTCAGCTATATTTAATATGAAATACGAGTATATCTTAATGAATGATCAGGCCAAAAACAAACAAAATAATAATAATTTATCATGTACTAGAGCATGAGTCAAAAATCTGTCATTAAATTTTTTTTTTATCTTTGTTAGTCTGTCATTTATTTACCATGTTGTTCCAAAGGGAGCGAGCCATCAGCGTCTGGGATTTCTGACTGAGATGGAAACAGTCGGCGCTAAAGAAGGAGCGATCAGGACGGCCATCCTAACCATCAAAATCAATGAAATTATTTGAAATCAAATAAGTCCATTAATAAACTGTTTAAAACTGATTATGGATTGACACTGTTTTCCGGCTGATAGCATTTTGGTCAAAAACGTTGACAGTTAAATATATATACAAATAGATGATTACGTTTTTTATTTTAATTTTTAAAAGATTCAGTATTATTACAAGAAAATTATTAGAATGGACTGTTTGTACCCTAAATATTTTCCATATAATGTATGTATTTGTATATTTTAAAACATTGAATTCATTGGCTTTAAAGTGGAACAATCAAAGCCACCTCTAAAACATTTTCAAAGGGATGGCCAGATGGTGGGGTTGCTGTTAATCTTGGGATGGCACTACAGAACTAAAAGCCAGCCCCCACTTGGAGACAGCCCTGAGAATAATGTCAAAAGGAGCTGATTGGTTGATTTCCTGTAAAAGACAGAATTTCATTACAAACCGGCAGGCGGGGAACGATGATCTCTCTGAAGAAAGGCTGAATCACCACCGTGAAGTCTGGGCGGGTATCATACCGACCGGACTCCACGATCTCGTGCAGCTCGTGCTAAAAGACAGAGGCAACCACCACCATCACTGACAACAAACACAAGCGCTTCTTTAGTGATCCATTTGTTTTGCTTTGTCTTACCTGATAGCCCCTGTTGATGTTCTCCAAAACCTGGAGAGCATCAGAGTTGGACTTCGGCATGATAACACAAGGGCACAAGATACTGGAAAAGTAAAAACACTGTTTTATGATTGGTTGAAAGATGATCAGTTTTTAAAATAAAATGTAATTCACACTCTATGACATTCAAATAATCTGTGCATGAGGAGACACTCACTTTACCAGCCAAGTTGGGCATTTTAATGACTTGTCCAAATGCATTTCTCTTAATGGAGTTATATGAAGTACCTCTACAAGATTCACCAGAGCCCGAGGGACCTGACAGAAATCACATTTAGTTAGAGCCAACAGACTGCAATGAAAAAGGACCAATCTACTGTTGATTATTACCTCCTTATGAAGGTAATCCAGGCTTTCACGAACATTTTGGACATAATTTTGTACAGAGAAAAGGAGCTGCAAATAAGAAAAAAGCATTATGAGCACAGTTGTTTCTATTAACATGACTTTTGAATTGTTTTTGTGGAGAATTAGTTTTGAAACTCACAGAGTTAGAGCAGTGGTCACAAATGTCGTTTCCACCAATGAAAACAGTGATCAGCTTCCAGTCTGATTCAAAGTTGATTCTCTACAAACAAAGGAACTCATATTAAATTATACTGCACTTTTTTCTTCCTGACAGATCAGTTTATGATGTTTAAAACAGTGGACTTAGAAAAAAAAGATATCTACAGACTTACAGAGTCATTTTTCATCCTTGTTACTAAGGTTTGCACCTGCAATGGTACATTCCTGAGGACAAAAACACAAAAACAGATCACTTCAAATAGCTAAAAGAAGATTCATGTTGTGCAACTCTCCCAGGAGCACATTATCACTATTTTTTAACCCTAAAACAATTTTAATTCATTGCATAATTTGCCAGATTTTACTAAAAACCTGTCAAATGATGCAGAAAGTCAAACAGTAGGCCTCACCTGCTCTTTGCACCCGCCACGGCCTGGTTGAGGAAAGCTCCAGGGGTGTCCTGCTTCCCAATTCCTACTGAGTATCCGGTCACATTGTGGTTAAAATGTTTCAAAATGTCTGCAATAACAACAACAAAAAAAAATTCAACATTGACAGCTCCCAACAAAAACAAGTGTTTCACAAATTTCAGCGAATTTTCAGAAAGACTCACTGGGCAGAGTCGTGACGGTCGTGAGGTTTTCATCTCCACCAACACTACAAAAAGCATATATAAAGTTAAATTTTTCCTAATGAAATTAAATGTTTCTAAATATGACTATAAAGACCAGAAAACCACATGAAACATGAAGATTGTAATGAGGTTTTGTGTAATAATTGGAGAGTTTGGACTCACCTCCAGGATAAGCCTCTGTACTGACGCAGGACGTCCAGGATGTTGTTCGGACTGGAAGCAATGCCGTTTCCTGCCTGACAGAACGAAACACACAGGGTTTCAGTCACACAGTGGTCTGTTTTTCTGTCTGTTTAAAGAAATTAAATTGAAAAACTCACCGTCAAAGAATCCCCCACAGCAGCCACAACTTTAATATCTCCAGGCCTGAGTTCATGGACTAGAGAAAAAACAGAGAAAATCTCAGTCGCTGTCTCGTTATACAGGCTTAATTGTTTTTTAATAAGTGCATGTACAACTTCCAAAGATGGGGCACAATAGAAATGCCCTCTATATTTCTTACATTAAATAATTTTGACATAAAACTTATAATGTATAATCATGGGATGAAGCTATCGCTTAAAAGAAAAGTTTGATTTATTGGACAGTTTCTAAAATGCAGTAATAGCATTAAATTTCCTTAAATTTTCTGAGGATAATAATGTAGATGCTCATGTGTATGTTAATGTAAATCCTAATCTGCATTTGTTCTGTGAATGTTTTGAATTTCAAAACGGAAAATATGAACATTTAAAATAAAAAGCCGGTGAACCATCTTTACCTGAAGTGGGGGTGGAAGATGAAGGGCTGAGGTCCTCGCAGGGCATCTCTGTGCCTGTGAACTGTGAACCGGGCACAAGCAGAACAATCAGAAGAGTCAGAAGAATCAGAACAAGCCCCTACTTCTGTTTGGTTTGGCTGCAGATGAAACTCACTGCCTGATCGAGAGGAGAGGCCACACTGTGGTGATATGAAGGAGAGTTTCTCTCTGTTCTCAGGAATGGTTGATCCTTGTTAAAGAAGAACAATAAAAGGAGAAAGAATATTAGTCCGGCTGACAGAACTAACCTTTTAATGACTCTGACATGCTTATTTAATCATATAGAAATATATTCACCTCAGTTGGGCATGGCAGAGTGAAAATATTTCCATTGTCCTCATTTTTATGTTGCTCAGCTGAGGACTGCAGCTGTAAAACAGAAAATCAGGTGTTTTCATGTTTGAGATGTGCACGGCTGTGAGGAAAGTGATTTCACGTTGAGTCGCAGGCCTCACCAGCTTTGTCCACAGCTGGACCATCAGTTCATCGGTGTGCTTTGACAATTTGGACTCGGACAGAGGCTTCCCAGTCTGCTAAGAAAAAAGGTTATAATACATCTGACCATACATAGTACATTTATGAATGACTGTCCCAATCTTTAAGGATGTAAAATGTTGCAGATGAGAGAAACTCTAAGACTAAAGGAAACATTATCATAGCAATTGTTTGTAACTCACAACAACAGAAGAAAGGTCTCTGGTAAAAGGGGCGTCCTGCAGAGCAACAGTGAAATCATCTCTGTCACTGTACCAACGTTTCTGAACCATAAGATCATCCAAAGACTCCTGGAAGATGAATAAAAAAGGCAACTTACAATAAAGAAGTTAGGTTCAGTAATGTGCAAACATTTTGAGAAAAGCTTTTATTATTCACTGCAGGAACAGAAGGCAGTTTGTTCGTTTGCAAAATGTCTCATGAACCACTCAACATATTTTACTGATGGGTGGCACATGGGTGGGAATCACAGACAAACCTGCAAAACTTGACACAGCAAGGCCTTCTGAAGCCTGAGTTCTCCCTCAGTGTTTGTACCGACACATGGACACCTGCCAGCAAAACAGAATAACTTGGTGATTAATAGAAAAGGTCAAAACAATACACTCACAAAGGTGGTTTAAAAGAAAATAGGTAAAATTCTAATTTTAATTCAGCTATTTTTGCCAGATAATAATCTGTACTGACATCCAACCCTTAATTCTTTTTTCTTGGAAACAATTCTTGTTTTAGGCTCATAATACACAACAATTGTTTTAAATCAGTAGTAAGCAAATTGTCTTTCACCTGAAAACTGCAACTTACTTTCTTGGAAAACTGTCCTGTTCTCCATCCCATAACACAACACTGACAATGGTCCGTTTCAGCTGCAAATCAATTTAAAACAAACACAAAAAAGCCTGAATACTGGTAGTAAAGTTACAGTAAAGTAAAGAGTGATAAAACTGTAAGAAATACCTGAGAGTGCAACAACTTCAAAGCGTCATCAACATCTTCGACCACTCGTCTGAGGAGAAACGGGACCTGGAGCACCAAAAAGATAACTCTGCAAAAACCTTCCACCAAATCTTCAGGAATTGTCTTAAAAGTGCCACAGTTGGCTACATGAGTCACCTGGAAAGGACTTATTACATGTTTCATTTGTAAATGTCTGGGTCTCAGCAAACAGTTTGTCCACTTTGGAGGTTTGATCTCACTTTGTAAGAGATTCTGACAAACTCTAAACGTGAAATAAACCAATGTGAGTTCTGTCAGCGAGTAGTTTCTCTGCAACACTCTTCATCTGATAAGATTGTGTCAAGAAAAGTTCAGGAGTTGGAGCTGGACGCTGATAAGGATAAAATAATCTGGACTCTGTAACTTTAGTGACTGAAGCAGGAGTCAGAAACATGGATAAACGAGTGATTTTAGTTTGTTTACCTGCTGCTGCTCACAGGGACAGAACTGATCCACCCGGACAAAAACAAGCACCAGCTTCCAGTCTCCATTCACATCAATGTCCTGTTAAAGAGTAAAATATCACAACTACTGTAAAGATATTATAGTAACTTCTCCAAATGTTTGTATTTAAATGCTAATTGTAAAACAATGAAAGATTAAGCTTTTTGGTTCAGGTTTTCTTCATTTATACCAGTTTATTGAATATGTGTAACTGAGAAACTAGTTTATTCAATATGTGTAGATTTAGACACAGCCTCGTTCCCTCAAAACTGAAACAACATGATAGTTTCCTGTGCAAGTATTACTTTTCTACAAGTAAAACAGTTTTAAGAGATTGGAAGGTGCAGCTTCAGATTCTACCTGGTTGCTTGTCAGGGAAAGGGACACTTGGTTTGCTTGCTCCGTCAGCGTGCTGAATGGAATAAAATGAAATGATTAGAAGCAGCCAGAGTCACTGGTTGTATTTTAGAGAGCAGACATATATGTATGTGGTATGTACCTTTGATGAAGATATTGAGGAACATTAATGTTGTTTTCATCTGCGAGGGGGCTGATGAGTCCAGGACTGAAGACAGTCAGAAGCTCTGATGATGAAAAAGCAACATGAGTTCAACATTTCAAATAATAAAGTCAGTTAATAGGTCTGCATATTGTGCCAGATTATAATTTTCTTTCTCATTGCTATAAAAATTCAAAATGATTTGGTCTGTGAAAACTATAATTTATTTTTAATTTAAATGGAGAAGCAGTTCAGTGCAGCAGTGGCCAATTAAGAAAGTAAACTGTAACTGAGCAGACTTTCTACTTTCAGCCTATAGTTTTTCTGTGCTTAAAGCTTTAAGTTATTGTTAAGAGCAGCTGTGCTCTTAAAGTTACTGTGCAAATAATCAGTATATGTTTTGATCAACAACTGTGTTCTTCCTGATTTGTGTCAGTTAGGATTTTATCTACATGTTGTACAGTTTAGTGAGTGCATTGGGGCTTGTTGCTTTGCATTATTAACGTTAATCTCATTATCAGTGTAATAAACATGGCAGATAGCAGTGTAATAAAAGCTCTTTTTAAGAGAGTGCAGTTATCTATCGGGTTAGTTAGAAACAATTCACCAGAGCAAACAAATGATTTGTTGTTTCAGGAATCATTGAAGTGCAAGAACGAAACAACAACAGGCAACATGCAAATGTAAGAGAAGTGAATTTCAACAAAATAAGGGAAACGAATGAGATCATGTTTAATAAATTGAAAAATAACAGCAGAAACTCACCTGTAAGTTTTGATAAAACTGTGGACAGCTCAGTGCTGCAGAGGAAGACCACATTTCCTGTTATTATCATGCACAATATATGGATTTCACCATGTACAGATATTATGTATCATGCAAGTAATACCCACCTTTGTATGTATTTTAACATTATTGTTATAGCTGCAGATAGATCTATCTATCTATCTATCTATCTATCTATCTATCTATCTATCTATCTATCTATCTATCTATCTATCTATCTATCTATCTATCTATCTATCTATCTATCTATCTATCTATCTATCTATCTATCTATCTATCTATCTATCTATCTATCTATCTATCTATCTATCTGTCTATCTGTCTGTCTGTCTATCTGTCTGTCTATCTGTCTGTCTGTCTGTCTGTCTGTCTGTCTGTCTGTCTGTAGGCTGGACCTTACCTGTGTTCATCAAGTCCGATGTAGGAAAGTGCAGCCACATCCGATGGTCTAACTTTGTCCGCTTGAGGAAGAAGAACAGAATTATGAGAGGTAACTTATAAGATTAGTTTTGCTAAAGAGGAGGAGAGGGAATCTGAGAGAGTATTTTATAACTCAGTCAGCGTGTGATGGAGTATTTACATGTTTTTCTTAAATGAAAGCAAAAATCATCACAATAAAATATAAAACCATTAAAATCATGTTCCTGGATTTGAAAGTGAATTAGCAGCATAACACATACTACTTATCAATCAGAAATTATATAGAATTTTGTTGTGCTTTCAAAGTTAACCTGTGCTTCATGACTGTAGGACAGAGCAGAATATATTGTGTTTCAAAGCTGAATAAAGTAGCAGGACTACACTCTTTTTACATAATCCATCAAAAAATAGAATAGTGAAAATACTAGTTTAATTTTTATTATTTGTTTTTATTAGTTTATCTGAATAAGTTTTCTAAAAAGTGTGAATTTGGCTTTACTTACCTGTAGCAGGCGGCTGCTGAGAGGGAAATATCTGCGTGCAGGGCAGACCGGCTGATAAAATTATGACGACACAAAAAAAGCGTAAAGACACACCAAATGCACAACTGTGGAAAACATTTTGATTTTATGTATAACAGAGCAATTTAATTTTCAGAGTGGCAAACGTGACAAAGAATAAAAATGTATAAAATATTCTGACAAATAAATCATCCTAAATGTCTCATTCTGTTATTTGCAGATTACTGTAAGCTGTTTTTCACTGCTGACATGAATAATATTTGCTATAAATTGTTCCGATTTATCAATAGAGACCTGTCGTAAAACCCAGCAGGGAGACCAGAAGCAGCTGTTGAAGCATCCTCTCTGATTTTCGTTGCAGATTTCCCTCTTTTTCCTCTGGGCTCCTGCCGCTCTCTGCGTCCAGCTATCTCTGTCATTATCAGTTATACCTGAACACTTCAAATATCATAAATCCCCATAAAGGGGAGGGAACGATTTGTTCAAAGGACACAGCACTGAGGTTTTACATTGAAACGATGATAAGACCCGAATGCAACTTTCACTGAGTGGACTAATATGTGATTCTGCTTCTGGACTGTCAGATTTCGTGTGGCGTTTACCTTCATTTTTTACTTTGCTTTTCATTAGAGATAAAAACAATTACACCCAAACTTGATACCAAAAACGTTTAGAAGCCAAAGAAAAGGTAGATTACAGTATGTATGATGCAAACTGATGCAGATGCAAAAGAACTAAAGTTCACGTGTTTCTCTGCGGTTGCCGTTAGATAAGAGATGCATGGGAAAGATAAATAACAAAATCATCATGTTATGCAATTCAGACTTTAAATATATGTGAACCTCTTTCTACACGTGATTACCTTGTGATTATGAAGCCAATTTTCAAATTAAAACATTGTGAACTCACTGAGTTTTACTGATGCTTTAATTTCTGAAGCTCAACAGTGAAATGATTGGCTGATTAAATTATTTTTCTGTTAATATCTCCTTAGCATGTATCAGAAATTATAAGACTTGAAGGAAATGTTTCCTGCCGCTACCAAGGTCTTGATCATCTTTATTTAAACAATTAATTAAGCTTTAAATTTATATGGTTTTCCTTGACTTAATATGATATTTTTCTTATGATGTCTTTTTTGTTTTGTAATTTTTTTAAACAAAAAAGCAGAACATTATACAAGTGAATGGCACAGAAAACATACAGGCCCTCCACCCCCTTGGTGCGGGATAATAGAGGGGGAAAAAAAATTTGTTTTTCTGTTTTACCAACAGTTAGCTCAGAAAAACAAAGAAACATACTCTACATTAAAACCACTTATTATAGACTGCACAGTGTCTTCCTGGAGCCTCTATTGGTTCCCCGTCAACATCATGTTTTTATATAGAGTCAGGAAGGACACCACTTTGTCGACAAAAGGTTTATCTGTGCTGAATTACTTCCTGGATACGCAGTGTGATGGAACAAAATAAGCACAGGTCGATGGAGAAAGATTATCGTGGTGAGCTCAATAAGCTTGCCTACCCAATATTAGAATGGAAAAACAACCAGAGTTGATCACAAATAATCTGAAAACCCTGTGGAAAGGTTAAAGGGTGAGGTAACTTAATGAGAATATGAAGCACAGTACGGCTGTGTCATTCTGAGCCTTTTGATGTTATTTTTTTTTATTTGTTTTGTTTTTAAAAGATATTTATCAAGATGTTAGGATGAGGCATCCTCTAAACTTGTTGTTGCCTCAAATCCTGTTGGTTGACGATATAAAACTATGTCAGTCCAGTGCAGACTGACAACTTTTACAGTCAAAGCAGCTAATTCTTCTCCTTCTTCCATGAAATAAAATTTGTCCAGAGCTGCAAAACATACTTGAAGTGTAAAACAAAGGTGCAATTTTTGTTTTTCCCCTCAGCCATTTGCCTCAACTTGTCTGTAATTTTTCTGATGGATTGCTGTGTTCTGAAAGTTCAATGATGAATTTGTTTTACTCCTTATATTATTAGCCTCAGTCTGTCGCAGACCTTTCATTTATATAATTACATCAAATTAGGAAAAAAAAAAACAGGATTTAAATTAACAACCCCAATTTTTTTTACATAACCATAATTTGTCAGTCTTACAAAACTAGACAGTCTTTAATCAGTCTTCTGATTAAAGGGTGAAGGATGACCTGATGAGCAAACGAGTTATGACCTTGATTTACCTGATTTTTTTTTTACTCCAGACACCTTATAAAAAATAGACGTAACCAAAGGTCTCAGTGGAACTATGAACACTGACTCCAGCCTTGATTACTGTAATCTTAATATTACGTTGTGCCGCCTTTATGGCCTGTTATCTTCTGTCAAGGACAGAAACAGTCTGAACCTCTTGACGAAGCACGCTGCTGTTTATCTGATCTGCACTAATCTCTGAACAGATAAAATGACCTCAACTGCAAATGATCTGCGTGAATGATTGGCTTTAAAGCAACGGCTACTTTTCTCCCTAATACATGGGATTTTATTAAAGACCTCTAAACATCATGAGCTCTCACAAGGTCACACCTTACTTCATTACAGGCTGAAGAAAAACTTTACTTTAACTCCTGCTGTGGAAAAAATGTGGAATACATGCAAGAGAAATTTGATAATTCTGCTTTATCCAGTTGATCAGCGGCTCACAACTTAACAATTGTCATATTTATGTCACATATTTAGTTAAAAATCACTATTTTTGCTTACGTTTCCCGATACAATTTTCAAATGTAGTTTTTCTTTTTAAGTCTTTTTATGTTTATAAGGAATTTTCAAACATCCAAGCTTTAAGTTATGGATTTTACCAAATTAAAACAAAAGACCAATGTGAGAAATGAACACTTCACTCTGATATTCCTGCTTGTTAAATAACTTATGATAATGTAATCACCTGTAGTTAATCTTAGAAGAAAATTACACTAATGTAGAATATTTATAATGCTTCTTATACTATCATCAAATTATTGATGGACATTATAAAGATAGGAGATAAAAACACACATTATTATTTCTTGGTATAACCTAAGATACTCAGTATTGACAATTTAGTAAGAGTTTTTGGTTGTGGTAAGTTAGTAGTGAGCCATATAAACACATTTTTGCACATAAATGGTCAGATGTCTTTACATGGCTGTTAGATGGAACAACTGACATGAATTAAAAATAAGCAGAAGTGGGACTTCCTAAACATCTAAATTAACAGATGAATGAAGTTGTGGATCCATAGCTAGACTGTGAAAAAGTTTTGATTTTAAAGAGTTTATAGGTTTTATGCACATCTCATTCTCAGAAAAAAAATCACACTATCTTGATGTTGTTAATTTATTACACGAGAGCAGCATTTATCTCAGAACATCTTAACCATACAGTTCCTTATATTTATGTGCCGAACACAAGTATTCAGCTGTATTGAACTTCAAATAACTTCTTTGTGCTAGTCAAATGTTAGAGCTCTGTGCAAATCAATCTTTAAAGTGCCATAAGTCCAAAAATAGGAAAGCATTTTGAAAACTTATGCTACAAATCACAAAACTATTGGTTTACAACTGAAAAAATAAATGCTGCACAAAATAGTACACCCCAAATAGTCCGATAAAACAAATCAATACGAACAATTTACTAATGTATAGTTCAAGCTGAACAGTGAACAAAGCATAAGAATATATGTTAAAGGAGGTATTTTAAAAACTGATATGGTTTAATTTCAAATGCAGATGTAATACTTATAGAGGGATGGGTGTGGTGGTCATACAACACGATCTTGTAAAACAAGAAATATCTACAAAACTAGGCGTCAAGAAACTGACTGTTAGCATTTTTTTTAATTCACACGAACTACGCAGGACTTCATAAAGGGATTTTTGCATTACTGTAGTTTATCTTTTTTGCCATTTTCTCTTTTCTTCTGAACTCCAACCAAAATAAAACCGTTAAACCTCTCGCCCTCCTATCACACGTGGCAAATCTCCCTGACCAATCCGTTGCCTGTAATGTTTATACGTCACTTCTACGCTGCTTCCTATTGGTCGAATTGTGAGCCCCCGGCATCGAGTTAGCAGGGATATCACGTAAAGAACCGTGCTTGAATTTCAAAGTAAAAAAACTACCTTGATAAAGGCTACTTATTTACATGAATAACGTGCGTGAAACTAAAATTTATAAACTTAACACACTTTATTCAATAATTATACGCCTTTAAGTTTCAAAATACAAATAAATGACATGAGATATAATGATATAATAAGCTTTAAACTCGGGTTTACATTTATTTTGAAAGCCCTAAACGGAAGCTGAAGTTTTTACTCAGCTAGCTTGATTTTTAACAACTTCCGTCTGCTGTGTGTTGAGTTCGACCAAAACAACAACAGAAAAATAACAAAATTATTGTTTCTGCTCAACGTGAAAGTCAAGGCGCCGCCTCATAAAGTTTGACGAGCAAAATATTGCTTTAAATTAAAGTGTCTACGTTTTAAGTTGGAAGGTGAGCTCTTTTAAAGTTAGCTAAAACGCTTGTTTGGCCTGTGAATGCTAATTTTTGTTACTTGATTTACTAAGTACGTTTGGGTGACTTTAACATCATCGTTGTTGTTGGCTGTTTTCTTTCTGTTGTTGCCCACAGTTGATGTTTGTTTTTCTCGTGAATTTATTGACAGAAAAACGGACAAATTGGCTAATTTTGACGAGGTGACTGAGTTACTTAGCCTGTTTTTGTAACTAAACAGGCCTCTTGATCACCTGAAAATCAGATGTTTTTTATCAATTCAGAAAAGTGTGGCAGGTTATTTAACAGAAACTCAGGAAGTGAATGCTTTTATTAATAATTATATTAACTTTAATAGTATAATTTGCGTTGAAATAAGCTGGAAAACAAAACTGTTCATCCTTCTGTTCTAATGCTTTTTAGAAACAGGATATAATTAATCAATATCTTGTAAACATTTTATTGTGGTATATATTGTTTTGTGCCTTATTTGAGTGACATGAAAAGCCTTCCGAAATATCACCTATTAGCACTTAATTTATCAAACTAAAACATCAGCATAATATTTTCTTGAGTCATAAATGAGACCAGCATAATCTTTAATCTACTCTTATGTAAACAAATTTATCAGATCGTTATTTTATTTCCTAACTTCAAACAGTATTGCTGATGTTGGTGAGGTTTATGCTCTCTACTAATTGTGTTGACTTGTATGAGTTTTTACTGTTCTTTGTCTATTTTTTTTTATTTTTTTTTGCAGATGCATGAAAGGGCCTTGTCTGATTTAAAGCATTTCTAACAGGGTTTTAATAAGGAACAAATCAAGGAATCTTTACTGTAAATAAATACTACATTATTTATTACATTATCAAATTGGGAATGTTGCCTGCAAAAGAACCCTGTGCAGAAATTAAATCTGTGGTATTTTTATGTTTTACAGACAGACACCCTGTGTAAAAGGCTGACTTCTCTGCTGCAAGTAGACACAATGGGCCGTATCTTCCTGGATCACATCGGCGGGAGTCGTCTCTTCTCTTGTGCCAACTGTAACATCATTCTGACCAACCGGGCTGAACTCATCTCCACACGCTTCACCGGAGCCACCGGCAGAGCCTTTCTCTTCAACAAGGTGCTTTCACTTTCACTGGACACGGCCATCATTGATGGCAGACGAGTTGTGTTCCTTCTCAGTTATATACTTTAATTTATGCATCTTTTTAACTGCACGTGTGGTTTAGTTGACTTACTAACACTTTTCACTATTCATACTTTATATTAAATTAAAACCACAGCATTCCTTGAAGAGATAGGTATCGTGCACCATCTTTCATGCCAAAGGTTTAGACTAAAATCATCTTATGATGAGAAATGACAGAGTAGCAGCTACTACCACACCAGATTTAGTATTTGCCATTTTTGTGTTGTCTTATGTCAATTAGCTGTGGCAGCCATCTTGAATTGGGTTATCTCCAAAGGTTAATCAGTTGTAGATGTACATCCAGTGATTACTTTTAGAGAGTCTTATTCAAATCCATCCATCCATTTTCTTTACCTGCTTTGATCTTCCTGGGTGCAGGGAGCTGGTGCCTATCTCCAGCAGTCACTGTGCGAGAGGCATGGGACACTCTGGACAGGTCGCAAGTCCATCACAGGGACACATAGAGACACACGAGACAAACAACCATTCACGTTCTCATTCATACCTGGGGACAATTTTACCATTTAACCTAACATACATGTTTTTCCGGAGTACCCGGAGTAAACTCACGTGTGCACAGGGAGAACATGCAAACTCCACCCAGAAAGGCCCCAGGTCAGGAAGAGATCCTGTGACTTTCTTGCTGGGAGGCGAGAGCTCTAACTCATTCAAATCCATCCACTGGTTTATGAGATATTCTGGTAAAACTACAAATGAACAAACAGAAATGTGCACCAACATTATTGCCCTTTTCCCCTCAGGTGCAGGGGATAATTCTTTCATTACAGGTCGTGAAATAGTTTCAAAAATCTTGTAGCTAGAACCTAATATTTTAGTATTCCAGAGCAAAATTTAATTTGCTAAAAGACATAATACTACTTCAGTGTTTTAAGCATAAATAACAGATCTTAAGTTTTTACACTCATTTTGATTCACAATTATATCTAATACTTTTCATTTAGATGAAAAACCAAACTGTAGCAGTAACAGGTTTCTTCAACTGCTGTCCCCTCAGGTCGTAAACCTGCAGTACAGCGAGATCCAGGACAGAGTCATGCTGACAGGGAGACACATGGTGCGGGACGTCAGCTGCAAGAACTGCAACAGTAAGCTGGGCTGGATGTACGAGTTCGCCACAGAGGAAAGCCAGCGCTACAAGGAGGGACGAGTAATCCTGGAGAGGGCGCTGGTGAGGGAGAGCGAAGGCTTCGAGCATGCTCCCTCCGACAGTTCATGAGTTCTCTTGTGTTTCTGTCACAAACCTTGAGCCGTGCATTCAGCAGCTTCCCCTCCAGCAGCAGGGCACACACTTACATGGACAGTCATCTTATTGTAAGCTGAATAAAATCACAAGCTAGATGTTTCTAGGGAATTTAAACAACAAAAAAAGGGTGAATGCTGTTGCTTTTCTACCCAATTTAAAATTTCCTAGTTTCTTTCTGTGCCCAATAGGCAGCAGTGTTGCTTATGTGTGTTGAGATGTTGGCTGCTGCTCTCAGATGAGGAAGATATGCAAAGTATTGGGTTCTTAAGAACTGAAGCAGTTGAGATTATTGACGATTGATGATTTAGTGCTGTTGTATTTGCTTAGAGTGAAAAACTAAGCGTAACGTTACAAAACCCTACATTTCAAGTGAGTTTTAAGTGAGGTGTTTTGCTAGATGATGTTGATTAAACAATTATTTTATTACCTTCCAAGTTAGCAGTGCCAAAGTATCATCCATGATAGAAGAGTTTCAATAATACTGACTTTAAAAATAAAAAAACAACACAAAAAAACACAGTTTTTGGTTTTTATTTAGTTTTTTTATTTATCACAGTAAAATGTATCACAGTAAAAGCTGTTGAATTATATTTAGTAGCATTTTAATTTTTCTTTTTTTGAGATTTTTTTTCCAGGATTACATTTATTGAGGACATGTTAATTTTTTCTCCCAAAAATAAAAAAGCTAAAATCATTTACGTCTGTCTTGCCTGTTTATACATAATCTTACATAATGAATTCATGTAAACACCCTCATTTTTTATTTTATCGCACATAACCATTAGGATACAGCTTTACATTTATGGCTAACTAAAGTAAAATAAAAAACACGCCATTAAATTTGTATGAACGGTTTGAATTTTCCAGTTTGGGACTCCGGGACATCGAGGCAGAGAACCCAAACGCACCGTTGCGCCTGCGCGTTGCGGAGCATTCTGGGAAACGTAGTCAAACGCAAGGAGCGCAGAGAGCGACTACTTTGTTGTGCGTCTGGTTGGACAGGTTAACTGGATAGTTGTTCTAGTATATATGGCATGTAACAGGAGCAGGATAATTCACTCCATTGCTCCTCTGACGGACACGAAGCAGGACAAAAATGGCTGGAGGTGAGTCTTTTTTTAAAATATTTATTTACTCGTTTACACTTAAGCTAGCACGACTGGCTAAAGCTAGCTGTCGTGGCAGAGCAAAAGTCGCGTTTTAAGTTAACAGATTGTCTCGAATTAAAGAGCTAGCAGCTATAATAATATCTCTGCTAAGCTTTCCTGCAGCTAAAACCCGTCCATGTCCTTATTCTACTGTTGAATTAAAGTTGTTTTACGACTGAAACGGACAACCCTTTGGTTGCATTTTTCGCCTCTTTTCTCCTCAGAAAACGTGAGTTTGGGCTTCAAACTGTACTGCCTGAGTGTGATGACACTGGTGGCGGCTACATACACGGTGGCATTACGGTACACACGGACCATTTCAACAGAGGACATGTATTTCTCCACCACTGCAGTGTGCCTCGCTGAGGTCGTTAAATTATTAGTGAGTCTGGGGATGCTGACGAAGTAAGTTCATCACATTTAATACAGTGTTTCATCACGTTTTACATGCAAGGGTTTAACTTCAAAGTCCAATTTAACGTGGACAAAACAGTCTCCTCTGATTAATATTTAAATTCATTACAACCGAGACCCAGAAGAAACTGTTAGGGTTGCAATAAACTTGCAGGGCCATAACTGTCTGTTGCCAAAATATTCCACAAACCACTGTTCTGGTTTTTAATAAAACTTTCAGAAAGCCATCCTTGGATCTGCAACTCATTACCCTTTGGAGTAAATCCAATTCAAGATGGCCACCACAACCAACTCATCTACGATTCAGTCAGTTTTTACACACAGTGAGCTAAGATTTGACGTGGTAGTAGCTGAGAGTTGTTCACAACGATTGACATTCCTTCAAGACTTTTTAATTATTACCTGTTTTCTCTCATTTGTCCCTGTAGTGGACATGGCAGCTAGTTTAATCTCAGTAATGTAATGACCTCATTCGTTTTATTGCATATTACTTGAAATATTTTCATGTCTTGGACAATTTTCAGGATCTGCAGCACTTGTGCACTGTTTTATGAGCAGTACTTAGCTAACGGCAGTTGTTTTTTAAATGCATTTTACGTACTTGCTTCCTTTTTATGTGGCTTATCAGCGATGTTTGTTTTACTTCAACCATCAATAGTCGGAGTGAGGAGTTTGTGCGACTTTTGTTTTGTGGGTGGAGAGCTGAAAGTTTAGAAACCTCTGCTTTAAAAGATAATGGCTCCCCCTCAGAGCTTTGACCCTCCAGTTCTACTGTCTGGTTCTTCTATATCTCATCTCTTAGCAGTTAAATCCAATTCTAATCTTTTCTTCCCTCAGTCAAGTCTCTGTTTCTTGGATTGTGAATAAAAAGACTTAAAATGGAAAATAGTGAATCCTGATGGGCACTACAATGGAGACACTGTAATAAAATAAAATGTTGAGATTAAATTCTAATTTTGAAGAAACAGTTTTGAATATTTACAGAAACCTGCTGTTGGTTTACTTCCATGTTTTGTGGGATTAAAAAAAAAAAGAAAATTGCATCACTCGTCATTCCAAAACTAAGGCTCAGGTGTTCTGTTGGCATCACCCCGACAAACATGAAATCACTAATGGATAATTGTATTTAAGTGTCAATTTACTTGTTAGTATAAAAAATAAACATGTTTTGCAGGCTCTCGGGAGAACAGTAGCCTCAAAATTACCATTGCTTTGACTCAGATTACATTCGGTTTGTCAAACTTTTAGTGCCGGAGATGTTTGATCTTTAAATATTGGTGGTTGAGATCGCTGTGTAGTCCAGTGTTGTTTTTAATTTGATCCTCCAGGCTAACTGCCCTGCATATTTTACATGTCTCCCTGTCTCAGCACTCCCTGTTCTAAGTGATGAATCATTACAGGCTTTTGCAAAATGTGACAATGTGCGTTTGAGGTGCTTCATTCATTTGAATCAGGTGTGTTGAAGCAGGAAGGGAAATGCCTAAAACACGCAGTAGAGCATGTCCAGAGCACCAGGGTTGAAAAGCACAAAATATTTATGTATGAACAGAAACCATTTGAAACAAGTGTACTGCTAACAGTACATAATATGTCGGCAATTAGGCAAAGTCTAGTTACTCATAGAGAGGGTCTTCACAAAGGGATCACCTGTGACCTTGACCTTTAACCCCAACACCTTGAGCTCAGTGAGGATAGTCGTTGACCCATTAGGTGCCCAGCTGTGCAGTTTGACATCTCTATGTTAAACGGTTAGCAATTTAGAGCTCAGACAAGAAAATATCCACAGACGGCTGGATGGTGCCATACCATAATACGTCCCGTCTGAGGGCAGGTGTAGAACGACGACTCTGGATGAGTTTGCTGGAATGTTTCTTACAAATTGATTCAAACGTTGGTAGCGAAATCTCCAGTTGACAGGCGCAGACAGGAGCGTAGCTGCCAGTCCAAGTTTTCACTAATTTCTCAGATTTTATTGACTAAACTGAAATCTGAGTTTAAAAATAAATATTTCAAATTTTTTTCAAAGCATAAAATCCTGAGGGTAGCCAAACTGGTTCAGTCTGGTTCTTTTTCACACAACAGAAGCACGACAGACATGGTTTGCCGACATCGTTTTATCTTTTAAATACAGTACACTAACAGGGTTTATGAGCAGCCGTGAAATTTTTATTTTTATATGTGGACTCTTTGAGCTGCAACGTCACAAGACTTTCTGTTTCCATTTTCCAGAGAATCGGGCAGCATCAACAGACTGAAGAACGCAGTCGTGGAAAACATCTTCAACCCCAAAGAGCTGCTGAAGCTGAGCGTGCCCTCGATAGTTTATGCTATTCAGAACAACATGGCCTTTGTTGCACTGAGTAACCTTGATGCAGCAGTTTATCAGGTACAGCTGGATCTCTGTTCAAAAGAAGGCATAACTGCGTAACTAAACTCTTTCACTGAGCAACGTGGCACTCTGAATTATGGTCAAATGCATCCCATTTTATTTACAGGACCTTGAATAGCGCAAACCATCTCCCAGCTACAGACAGTTTATCAAAAGTCAGTTTTTAGTCATGAAACGAAGATGACTATTCCCATCCTGGTGAACTCATGGGACTGAGTTAAGACGATCTCCTAATTATATTCAAATACGAGAATGAAACAGGAAAATCACTTGAACTGAACTAAGATCAGCTTTAATTGTGTTGTTTTGCATTTTTATACAAATTGGGACCAGATTTTGAAACCACACAGAGTTTAGTCATTCCAGAGAGCCTTCTTACTCAATCAAAAGTCTTGGCTTTTTTTTTTTTTCATTTTTATTCTGGGAGAAAATTGGAAATTGTGAAATTTCCCCATTGTTAAGGAATTCCAGTTATTGCCCTTTTACCATCAGTGGCAGGGGATAACTGCTACCTTACTGCAGACTTAAACAGACTATAAAAAGTTGTTAAACTCATCTTGTGTTTTCCTGTATAGGTGACTTATCAGCTGAAGATCCCGTGCACGGCTCTGTGCACAGTCTTTATGCTGAATCGCTCTCTCAGCCGCCTGCAGTGGTTCTCCATTTTCATGCTCTGCAGCGGCGTCATTCTCGTCCAGTGGAAGCCTGCAGAAGCCACTAAAGTTCAGGTAAAGTTGAGCTCCTTCATGTTCAAGGAAATGTTCCACAAAGTGCACTGTATCATGAGTCAGCCATTTTGTAGTTCTGTTCATAATCTTAACTAATTGTTTTCATTCACTATATAGTGCAGTAGAAAGTGGTCACATAATGCAGTAAAAGTCGTTCACTTCATAGGTGGAAATAGACCATAATGCATTGCAGCCTGAGTTGACACAGCAGGCTAATGGAGGCTAATCTTAATGTCAACAAGTCGTTATGATTTTTTCTTTTAGTCTTTCTGAACATGCCTTTAATTATCTATGCATTTCTGATATAAAGTCTGAGAAAATGTGAGCTGATCTCATTTATAAAATATTTAAGACTAAATATGAAACGCTTTAAAGATATGTTGTAAAGCGAGCTGCAGTTCAATCGTTATGCTGAGTGACTTGTTTTTACTACATACAGCTTTAAAATCAGTCGTTCTGTTCAGAAATATTTTATAGGTGGTTATTAATTCACAATTTCAGTATATTGAAGGCTCTGGTGTAGCTACAGTTGCAGTCTGGTTGTGTAAAACATGCAGTACATCAAAAAAGTAACAAATACGTGTAAATAAATTAAATTTCATTGTTATGGAGACAGATGATGATGATTTATATTTTCTCAGCTAAAATCGGTGAAATTACGCTGTAAGATTCAGGTGTTTTCCAGCGTATCTTGCTAACATTTATTTATGTGACGCCTGATTGTGATTACTTGGCGCTTATTTATGATCTGTGCTGCATTCAAGTATTGTTTGAAAACCATGGAGCGTGTAGTGAAGTGAAGGAGTGAAACTTTAAACGCAGCCTTTGGTTTTTTTCTGCACTGGTTCGGCTGTATTTGCATATCCAGCTGCTGCTCACCTCGTTTTATTTTATTAATTTATTTTCCTCAGGTTGAGCAGAATCCTTTTGTTGGATTTGTTGCCGTTGCTATCGCTGTCCTCTGCTCTGGGTTTGCAGGTAATTTTGTTTTCTTGGATTCTTTGGGGATAAACTGAAGGTTATTATAACTTTCTGTTCAAGACCTACAGTTATATGAACAGCTAAAATAAAACTTGATGTGAACTTTGCATCTCCTGCTGACAAGGTGTTTAAAATGGTTTTCTTTTTTTTAGGTGTGTACTTTGAGAAAGTATTGAAGAGCTCGGATACATCTCTGTGGGTGAGAAACATCCAGATGTACCTGTCCGGCATCCTGATCACCCTGGTCGGTGTTTACATGAACGATGGAGAAAAAGTCCTGGAGAAAGGCTTTTTCTTCGGTTACACACCGTGGGTGTGCTTCGTCGTATGTGAGTATGACAAAACCGGAGAATGTTTCGTTTTCCTACAGTGTTTTGGATTTGTATGACACTGCCCTGTCCGTGCTTCCAGTTCTGGCCAGCGTTGGTGGTCTTTACACGTCAGTGGTGGTGAAGTACACGGATAATATCATGAAGGGGTTCTCTGCTGCTTTGGCCATTGTTCTCTCAACAATAGCCTCTGTCATGTTGTTTGGACTGCAGATAAGTAAGTTTGTTACAGTTCATTCTTACAGTATAGCTGGCTCATCAGGTGAAGGTATTGTGGGTAGCATAGTTGTCTCAAAAACACAATTAAAAGCTGCAAATGTTTGCAGAATGAGTACAAGTACACTGACCAGCTCTGTTATCTAGATTAAGTTAAATATTAAACTCTTCATGGATCTATAATGAACTTTCTGCCCATCAGGGACCAGGTCTGGTGGAGCTTAGTGAACTAACTTCAGGGCACTTTTACCAATAATAAAAGTTTGGCTCAGAATTTAAAATATTTCTCTCTCTCTCTCTTTTGCAGCAATCGCATTTGCTTCTGGAGCTCTGCTTGTGTGCGTTTCCATCTATCTGTACGGACTTCCAAAGCAGGACACATCCAGACTGAGTCAGCTGGACAAGAATACAGAAACAGAGTCCAAACAAAAACTGATCGCTGTGTGAGCCCCAAACCCGCAGCAGGACTTGATGAACAAGATGGGAACTAAACCGACTCAGTTTGTGTCAAAGAAGAGTTTTGTTGTTACAGCAGATCTGCTCCTCCCTCCACTCAGACTGATGGCGGTGCCGTGGATTAACAGAACAATGGATCTCAAGATGAATTCTTTTAGTCATAAAAAGTGGCCGCTTTGAAAAAGTTTGTAAAGAACCCGAGTCGTGGTTAGGTCCAGTAAGTTCTCTTTAGTGTTTAGGAACAGGACTCCGTTCGCTGTATCTGGTTTAAGTGGCGTATAATTAAAACAACTCCACATTACTGGAGGCTTCCTTCCAACTGCTCATCTAATCTATTCTGAATTTTATTCTGCAGTGTGATTATCGAAGGACCAAACAATGCATGTTTGATTGTGTTTATTAAAGCACTTTAGTGTTTTTTTTTTGTATCCCATTGAATCTTATTTTAAATCAAAAACAGACCTGATGAAAATAGTAATTGCTTTTTTATTGTAACAGATTTTTAATTTTATTTTAGAAACGTAACGCTATGTATTTACAGTACAATACATAAAACAGTGAAAAACAAAAAATATTGGGATTGCTACAAGTTTACATTTTAGAAACTGGTGCGATGCCCAGGATCCTCATCCCATTGGCCAGGACTGAGCGCGCGCCGCTGAACAGCCGTAACCTCGCCTGTTGACAAGCCGTGAATGAGAACGCGTTTTTGTTTTTGCAACTGAAACCCAAACTGAAAATTTCGGTACCTGAGCAACATCCTGTGGGCTTCCTTTCACCGGCAGCTCTCTGTGTGCTGAAGAGATGAAGTGGCTGCAAGATGCCAGGCAGGGGGGGGGAAGGAAAGATGTGAGAAATGTTAGTCTTTCTAATCAGGTGTGAGAGAAGCCACTAAAACATGCAGGACCAGGACTGGACACCTCTGGTTTAGATAATGAGCTGCAGAACTTGAAGCCCTGCTGAAGGACAGGAAAACTAAAACATGCAGGATAGTGTCCCTGCAGGACCAAGATTGGACCCTGCTGATCTAAACAAACTAACTCCTCGCTTCAGCAGCACAAGGCCGGCTGCTCCAAGCTAACATCCTGTTTCTTACCACAGCTTCAGCAAAAAATTGACGAGATGCTTGGGCTGCAGATCGTTGGCCGACTGATACAGCACCTCGTCGTAACTACAAACAAACAGATGATTCCATAAAGATAAAGCAAATATTGATTTAACGCAGAGATGGAGGCTGCTTGCTTACCGAAGGAGGTGCTGCAGGATAATGATGCTTGTCTGTTCCCGTAAAAGAGAAGGGTTGAACGTAGCTTCCTCCACTCCCTTGTTCCTCTGCATTAAACTGCCATGACATCACAGCCAACATGTTCATTACATACAAAGCAGTACTTCCTGTTAAACCCTTTATGCATGAGGGGTTAGCAGGTGCAAATTTACGCTCATGTTTCATAAGTCGCTGTTGAAAACTGAACAGATTAAACATCGTAAACGTTTGACTGTCTGCACAGCAGCTGTTGCTGACCTGCAGAGTCGAGCGTGTGTGTACTGCAGGAAGACGCCCGTGTCGCCCTGAGCCTGCAGCATCCGGTCCCAGTCGAACTTGTAATCCGACTGCAGGGGACCTTTAAAGTCCTGAAACAAAAACATGCATCCATCACCAGACAAAAAAGGAGAACAGCTCGCCGCCAAAAGGCGAAGGTGGAAAAATACTGTTTTCGCTCCTAAGTGTGTTCAAGTGTCAAAATATCTCCTCACCCACTAGATGGATTTGAACGAATGTTTCAGAAAACACTCATTGGACAACATCCTTCTGGTGATCCCATGAGACTGCACATCATATTTTTAAGCTTTGACCAAACGTCTTCAACTCATTTTGTGTAAAACTCTGGATGAAGGCAGCAGGAGATCTACGTACCTTGGAGTAAGGTTTAGGCCTTTGATTTGTAGCTGCAGTAACTCACCTGGACTATCAGAGCACTGATTCCCACTTTCTCAGCTGTGTCCTCTGGGTTCTCCAGCTCCTTTGTGTCTGAGGAAAAATGAGAGCGTTGGGGTTATTTCTGTCTCCAAACATGAGCTCACAGTCATCCCTCTATACTGATGTCTTTGTGTAACGTTGCACAGCTCCCATTACAAACAGAATGAGATGCATAATGTTGGCAACATTAGGTTTTAGATTCCCACATTCGTTGTTTTTTTTTTTTTTTTGCTATAGTACCCGCACCAATTTGTGGGAAAGAATTGATTGTGTGTCCCTCCTAAATAAACTTCACTGACAAAAAGTCATAAAGAAAACAACATTTATACAATCTACTGCAAAACACAACGTGCACAATGAATAAAATACTGTTTTTGCAATATGTTTACAGTAAATGGACCCTCTAAATGTCTGTTTGCTAACATGAGCTACAGCAACCAGATCATCACCCAGAGTTTAATTTCTTTCAGCTGTAAGCAGTTCTTTCAGGATATCGTTGCATTACAGCATGGCAGAAAGAAATGCTGGTCTCTTCTTAATTCCTCCCACTAATTTGGAACTTCTTTGGTTTGGCTCGGTTCCCAGGGAATCGGGGCGTGTACAGAGAAGATCTGCAGCACAACTCTTCCCACTAATTATAGGAGCTGATGTATTTGCACTCAAGCACTCTTATTACCGTACCTGTTCAGAGTTTTTGACACTCGTCTCGTTGCGCGGCTCTGAAACATGCAGCTCAACCAAGAGAAACAACGAAAGGCCGAACACGAGGAAACCGAGCCCTCTTTCATCCTCGACAGCTCAGACGGACTTTACGGTAGAAACATTATTCAAAGTTTAAACAGAAGCCCACAGAAAGTTGGTCTTTACACGTCTGAACTGGCATTTTGGTATCTTTTTATGGTTTTTACGCAAACCCAGTTTAAGTTTTATGAATTTTAGAATCTTCAACAGACACTAACCTTTGAGCAGTTTAAAAATTTCTAATCTTTTGCAAAAAAAAAAACCCCAACCCTTTTTAGTACATATACAAATTATACATCAAAATGAAGGCATATTTGCCTTCTTTCACTCAGTCTGTTTGTCACTAATATAAGAGTTGAGTTTTTCTCTCAAACCCCCGAGAGTACAAAGCTTGCACAACCATGCTTCGACAAATTCGAAGCTCAAAATACTCTAACCTTAAAGTTTTTTTTTTTTTTTTAAACTTGTTATAGCTCTTACATGAAACACCGTATAAACATAAAAATTCACACGTGTGACCAGCCTTCTGCTCACGGCTCAAGAATTTTTAAGATCTGACTTATAGTTTCTGCACAGCGACTGTTTGAACCTGCCGATCATTAACTTTCGGCACCGACACACGTGCAAACAGAACTCTGGCATGAAGTGGAACTTGACTGTTAAAGAAAAGCTGAACGGGTGTCGGGGCGTTACTGTTAGACTGGTTCATGTTGTGGAGCATCCTCGCCCGAGCTTCGTCCAGCACATCCTCCAGAAACACCACGTCACCGGTCCGGGTCTTCATGCCCTGCACCAGGCCGAAGGGGACGTGCCGACAACTACAAACAGAAATTTATCTCTATCAAGCCCAAATATTAGATAATTAAATATCCATGCAGTCTGTTACCAAAGAAAGGAATCATTTAAATCATGAACAAGATGACAGAATTAAAGCGAGAAGCACAGTTCAGCGAGACGAGTATCCTTTAAATTCATTAGAATTTGGATATTTGAAACTGAATTTCCTGAATTTAAATGAAAGTAAGACTGAGGTCATCAGCCTTTAACAATCTCGTCCTCCTGACTTCGTACAGCCGCTCTGCTGTCAGGAATCTGGATGTTATTTCAAATCAAACAGATAAATGCAGCCGTGAAGTCACGTTTTCCAAGGTGAAGTCATATCTCCCAACCAAAGGCCTTGAAAAAGTAATTCATGCTTTTATTTCCTCCCGGTTGGATTATTGTGACTCTTGACCACAGATCTCCGGCTCTGGCTTCCTGTTCGTTTTAGAATCGATTTTAAGGTTTTATTGCTTGCTTTTAAAGTCGTAAAATGTCTGGCCCCATCCTTACCTGTGTGATCTCCTTAACATCCACATTCCAGTCAGAGAACTTCAGTCAACCAACCAGTTCCTCTTAGATGTTCCTACATCCAGACTAATACTCAGAGGTGATCTGGCTTTTTGCCATTTCTGCTCCTGACCTTTGGAATGATTTACCTTTTTATATTCGGGCTGCAGAGACTGTTGAGTCTTTTAAACCCTTCCTTGGTGTTTGATTCTAGCAGAGTTTGAGTTGCTGTACAGCTGATAGTTTTATGCTGTATTGTTGTATTTCATTTAATCTTATCTAACTTATTTACATACTGAATTGTAAAGCCCTTTGTTGATATATAAATATATATAAATAAATTGACATTGACATCTAAAGAGTGGTGGTGACTTGTTTTTAACATGTCGAACCAGTTCTTTACATCCTCAGGCCTGGATGGGTTAAACACGTCTGTCTGGTTGTCAAACTGTTATGAGAAAATTATGATTACTTTCCAGCCCAAGAATGCCCCATGATGAGGAGGATCTGGAACAACTGGTTGAAGTGGTTCTCTTGGCTTTTGTCCGTCTGAAAAATACCAAGAGTTCAACACATGAACTTCAGACAGAAAATTCTAATCTGCTGCAAAACAATTTGACACAAAAAAAAAAAACACAGCTGTAGCTATAAGAAATAAAGCAGCTCTGTGGTAAACTGTGCAGTCTTTATTGCTTTTATTTAGCAATAAATCAAAGAATATAAGCATTCTCACAGAAAATGCTGAGCAGAATGACTCTGCTGAAATTTGTTGAAGCTGAAACTGAACGATTAAACAAGCAAAAAGTTAGCAAAACCATAGCTAAAAGCTAAAAATGACCAAAACAGGAGCTAAAGGGAGGATATGAAGACAAAAACAAAACAAGTTTGCTGATTTCAATGTTTTTGAAGGATGCCTTTTTTATGAAGAGTTAAAATAGCTCAAAGTATGTGGAAGTAGTGAGATTCCTTAAAACCTACAGAAAAAAACTATAAAGAAGAGAACAAAGAGTGTTACCACTGTTATCCTGAACAAAAGTGACGTTACGTCACGTCAGACAAACATCTGATGTACAAAACAATCGTTAAAAAAAACAAACCTCAACCACAATAACATCTGTGTAAAATTAGTGAAATAAATAAAACGGCTCTTACCACATAGATCATCTCATCAAAACGGTGCTTTTCCTTCCGGTTAATAGCTGCAGCGATGTCTCTGGAACAGAAAAATGGCCGCAGTCAGAAAACTAAAACCTTCAGTTGCAGTAAACAGAATTTGTCCCAAACCTTCTGAGTTGTAAACATTCGTTGTTTGCACCGACCTGGTGATGTAGAGAGTTGTTCCGTCGCTGCGGAGAATCGTGCAGACGTTGGTCATGTCTCCATCGGGCGAGAGATCGATTACACCCGTACCCTTCCTGTCATGATAAACAAAAAGAAAATGTATGTTAGGGCTCGGCTTCGGGCTAAATGTCGACTGAAATAACAAACCAGCGCTCCACCCCTCACAGTAAGTCTAAGGATTAACATAAATATTGAAGTTGGAGTTTTAATTTTAAAGTTGAATGCTTTGTGATTATAGTTAATAAAACAGACCGTTTTCTCAGAGTCAAAGGTCAAGTCAATATAATGTCACCACTACCTGGTGGCTTTAGTACATTTCTCTTACTCAAAGAACATACAGCACACTTCTCCTTTGAAATACTTGGTCAATACATTTCTAATCAGTGTGATCCTTCTGAAAAGTATTAAAATAAACTCTGATATTAAAAATACTCTCCAGCTCCCACCTTCTTGTCCTTTTAGCTCAAGAAAACCCAACATTAAAACAGCTAAATACCAAATTTCACAAGTCGTAGCCCAATAAATGGATGTTTAAGCTTTTATCGTGTAAATCTACAGCTTTTCCTTTAGTTTCAGTTTGATTTGGGGGTTTTATTTTTGATTTTTAGTATTTTTAACAACGAGTTTAACAGCTCGTCAGTAAACAAAAACGTGCCGAGAGTGTGGGACTCCTAAACTCTAAGAAACTAAAGAGTACACTTCAGACCGGTTTTTACAATCCATTCATTTTACTTAAATCCGTGACGCACTCAGAGACTTTCAACAGGCCTTGGCGCCGCAGCTCCTGTAGCACCTCCTGGGCTTGGTCCTGGTGAAACGACTCCCCGCCGTAGACGTCAAAGTGGACCCCCAACCGCTGGAAGGGTTTGAACAGATTCTCCATCAAACCTGTTGGAGCTGAACGTGTTCCAGAAGATTTCAAAGCAAGGCTGCACCTTGTACACCTGCTGGTACTCCTTCACCGTGATCTCTCTGAACTGTTGCCATAACGACACGGCCCCGCTCTCGTGTTGCTCCAGCTGCCTGAAGAAGTCCCTCGCAGCCTCCTTCATGTCCTCATTGTGCTCTGCTTCTTTGTTCGCTTGAACATAAACCTGCAACTCAAAACCATCAAACAGCATCAACAGCAGCATTTAGATCAGGGGCGTCAAACTCCATTCCTCTGGGCCGATCTCCTGCATGTTTTAGATGTGTTCCTGCTTTAAACGGATAACTTGTTTCCATGCTCCTGGAGAACTTGATGATTTGGTGATGAGGTAATTAAACCATTTGAATCAGGTGTGTTGGAGCAGAAAAACCTAAAACTCCCAGGACAGCGGCCCTCGAGGCCTGGAGTTTGACACCCCTGATTTAGATGATCCTATCAAAACATCGTTATCAGCAGCTCCACATGAGAGCAAACTAGAGCTAGAGAAACTACATTTTCTGTAAAGACACAGAGTGAACGCTGAAGTAGCTAAAACTGAGTTAGGGAGCAAAATGCAAGTTAAAAGCTAAAAGATTAATTTAGGAAAAGGCTAGATAAAAGTAGCAAAACAATAGCTGGAAGCCAAAAGTAGTAAAAGGTGAAAAGCAATGAAAGGTTAGCTAAAAGCAGCAAAATGGAAGCTAGAAGCTAAAAGGTGCAAAGAAGCTAACTAAAAAACAAAAGATTAGCTAAAAGCTAAAAATAGCAAAAGAATAGCTACAAGCTTAAGTAACAAAAGGCTAACAGAAATCTAAAAGTAGCAAAAAGATTAAAAAAAGCAAGAGATCCCTATATATTTCTATGAGGAAAGTATTTGGAAATATAGTTAAATAAAATTTTTAAATTTAAAAAGTTACAAAAACCAAAAGTCACAGCATCCGCCTGAATGAGCTGAACGTTTTGATATTTAATGGTTAAAACAGCACAAAGTCTGCTGAAGTGGTTAGATTGCAAAAAAACGTAAGAAAAACAGGAAAACAACAGAGTGGATGCTGATAAAATATACTCTCATTCAGATAAATATATAACAAATAACATCATAATAAGAGAAAAAAATCTCACCTCAAACAAATGCTGTAAAGGATTCTGTTTTAATTTTTCTATGCATCCAAACCGGCTGAATCCAGCTCCTAACAAACCTGAAATTCCACACATGTTAGTCTGTTTTAATTTACTCGTAGAGAGAACCTCTTCACCAAATTCTGCACCACGTACTCACCAAACTGCATTCCCCAGTCTCCCAGGTAGTTCATTCGAATAACATCATTTCCAAGGGCTTCTTTCAGGTTAGCAATGAAGTTACCTGAAGATGGGATATTTATGCTAAAGAAATTTCTGTTCATGTAAAAATATAATTTCTACTGAAGCAGAAACATGCAGCACTGACAGTGTTTTTAATATTAGCTTGTATTGTGAAACTGGTTTGACAAACTTACCGATAATTGTGGAGCGTAAATGCCCAGCGTGGAATTTTTTTGCAATATTTGGAGAGCTGCAACACACAAACACATTAACGTTCACAACATGTTGAAGGGGACAAAGAGGACACACACACAACCATCCTACCCCACCTGTACTCCACTAATGTTGTTCCTCTCCTCAGTGAACTAAAAAGTTGACTGTTTAACCCAAACTGGTCACCTTCCCCTTTCCCAAATGGCTCCAGCAGTTTCTGGGACAGATGAAGCAGAAACACAATGAGCACAGGAGAAGCAGATGACATCTTTTTTTGTTTTCCTGTTATTATGGGATGGGTGCGTGCTCACAAACCTCAGCGAGAAGCCTGCGATTAACTGCAAAGTTAATCACTCCGTGTCCAGCAGAGACATCTTCCACCACACTGTCCGGCTTTAACTGAAGGACACGAAGGTGGTTACGCATTAGAGACGGGGTTTTCTCTGTGATTTATGACCGAGCCAAGGGAACACAAAACACACAGCAGAGTCAAAGTACATTAACATTTACGGGATTCACTTTGACGATTTCATTTTCAAGTTTTAAATAAAGCTAAAACACTTAACATTCTCGATTTCCTGAACTGTCAAAACAAGACACGTGCAAATTTAAATAATTTCAGAAGAAGGTCAAATAAATGGGTACATTAAAACATTAAGTAACGCGCTCCAGCATATTTCTACAAAGCCAAATGTGTTTTGAGCCTGTTGGTTGATATCTTGACCATCTCATTAATTTATTGAGGAGACAGTGCTGTCATCTGTGTTAAAACTTTCACTTTGTGGTCACTTTTATGATCTTTGTGGTAGTTTTGCTTTCTCATAGCCATTTGACTGAAATTCCTTTTTTTTTTTTTTTTTTTACCCCATGTTGGCATAAAAAATCTGACCTGAGCAGCCAGGTCTTCTGTCTGCAACTGAATGTCCCCACTGGGTGGTAAAATCCCGCAGATTCTTAATGGGCCGAGAGACAACCTGAAGTCAGTACTTTGCTGCCTGAGGAGCAGAAGGTCACAAAGCTTCAACACACCTGCGAGCACACAAAACAAGTCAGAAAAGTTGATAAGACTAGAAGGAAGGCTTTACTGTTTCTTGAAAATGGGAACTGCAGTCAAAGCTGGTACAAACACTTCCTCGGGCTGCTGCAGCGTCTTTGCCAGCTGGAAATTAAATCAAGAATACATTTTACTTCTGACTACTAGAGGCAAAGCATGCTAGCACGTCTCATTAGCAACACTCTGACTTGTTACCTTTACTGCAATTTGTCGTCTAAAGAAGCAAGCCATGTTTTCTAAACGTTTGAACAAAATTAAACGTTGAAATTCGTGTAAATTCGCTCATTTATTTCCACGACCTGTTCACATTGACGCGGTGAATATTGCACTTCCTGTTCGACGTCACCGCTTTCTGTCCGCTCGCCCAATCACGGGCGTCGCTTCCAAGCAGCGTCACGTGATCCGAAAAGGTTTGTTCGGTTTTAACCACCGCTCCTCCCGGACGGTATAAAATGATCACAAAGAACGACTTATACAGTGACCGTATAAAATCAGATTTATTCTTTTTTCAGCCCGTTTTATTTCCCGCCATGTTTTTCATTGTTTTAAAGAATTGTTCAGTTTTAAAATATGAAACTGTGACAAATGAAAACAGAAAAACAATTTGGAGGCAAAAATGAACTAAAATAAAGACTAAAATAGATTTCATAGGGCTCTACTTAAATTAAAGGGCCCATCACCCCCCAAAAACGCCTAATTTTTGGTTCTTTTAAACATTTTTAAAATCTTGATTTATCCACAATAAGAAACAAAAACCTGAGATGAATGCATGTATGGTTCGTTCTTCGGTTCTTTCGTTTCAAAATAAAATTGCAAAAACAAAAGCATGTTTTTTTGTTTGTTTTGTCCCTTTTATATGCAATTCTTAGTTCTTACACAGTATGATTTTACTTCTCTAATAATTTCATTAATTTGCTTCATCTTTTATTCTGCTTTACTTTCTTCTTTGTGACTACCGATATATAGTTAAATACGAGGATACAATTTGTGTCATAAATGGTACTTAATCCAAATGTCCCTTATTAATGTTTCACTAAATCAAAAAAAGGAAAATGAAATGAATTTTTGTGCCAAGACTTTATTCGTTTGTATTACTTGAATCAAAGCCCCTTGAAACCAACAGCAAACTGAACATTTTGGTACAGTGAACAAAGGTCAAGCCAAAATAAAAAGAAATACAGTGTATACAAATGTACAAATTTAAAAAGCAGTAATCATTGGTACAGTTTATACAAATGTTAAAAAAAACAAAACAAAAAGCCAAGTCCAGTCTGATCTGAAAGCTGCCTTCGACCGCTCGTATACGTCCAAATCCCTTTTTCAAAGAGCACAAACAGAGAAGCAGCACAGCTAACATCCTTGTTGAAATAACACAAAAGATAAAAATAAAAAAGGAGAATCAAAAGGTCAAATGTGTGACTGCAGTTAACCTTTTTACGAAGGCATCAGAACAAAGCCAAATAAATATGAACACAGCAGTTAAGAGGCCACTGGTAGAGTCTCAGAGACAAGTCAGCAGCAGGAAACCCTCCTAACCCTGGGAGCAACGGCAAATGTTGATGCCACTAACTGACGCCTGAGGCAGTGAGTCCACATAGAGGCAATATGGCACAGCTTGGGGTATAAAAAGTCCGATCGGAACGGCTGAGTCTCTGGAGTAACTTGCAGCGAAGAGTTCGCCCCGAAAATCAAACAGCAGAACTCAGGAAACATCTGTGAAGGAGACAACACGATGGTTTTTGGCTTTGATAAATACAGTACAAGTTATATTTGTCCTCATATGAAGACATTAATACAAAGTTCAAAGGAACACTTACAACTAGCAGGCTGCTCTCCAAACCTTCGCATTAGCTGGTCATGTGTGAACTTGACAAACGCATCATATTGCTCTGTGGAGAAAGGAAAAATTAAAATCACGTTTATCATTTTTTCTGGATGACAAAGCAGATTTCTTTAACGTAGAATACAAATATCTCACCAGCAAGCTTCATCGTCAGAATCTCGTCGTACTCCTCGCGGATCTTCTCCTCTCGCTCCTTCAGTAGCCTCTCACAGATCATCCCAACCTGTCGGAGGGAGAACAACGGCTGCTCTTTCCTGGTGGGAGACGAGGCACCCGAGGATGTGCCTGTTGGAAGAGCCGAAGTGGCAAAAATATTTTAATAAATACCAATTCCCCCCCTTTCTCCAAACATGATCATTTACTTCTTTGTGGCTTTTTTAACTATAAACCAAAACAAACTCAGAGCTGAATCCGATGAAACACCTAGTTTATTTATTTTTTTTAAAACAAACTGGGAGAATAAAAATAAACAAACTGGAAAAGAAAGTGAAAGGAGCTCCATTTAATCTTCCTCCATTGCTTGGATAGAATCATGGTTTTCCCCATGATTACTTACTTTTTCGAAAGCTACTTTATGGACAAAGCTGGATATGAAAGATCAAAACGTTCCCCAAAGGAAAGCTGCTTATGAAAAGACAGAGTGATGATGCAAAACAAGCGGCTGCACACCATTTGCAACCTGGCTACGTGTGGTTTGCACTTCATTTCAGGCAGCATGGGCCAACTGACCCACTCAGAACCAGCAGCTAAACAGGCTAAACCACATGATTGATGTAAACAAAACAAAGGTGTTTCACTTCCAAAAGCCAGATGTGATGAATTACAGGCTCTGCGGTAAACTGTAGGTGATCTCTGGTATATCTTTGTTGTTTATGTTGCACAATTAAGTTGTCTGCTGTTAAAACCATTTCACTGGTTTAAGGTGACACCTCCTGCCAGTGGCGATGGCTCTGCTCCCCATTTAAGAGGCGGCTCTTTCCTTCCCTGTTTGTCATCGCCCCAGCTCACCTTTAGGTGTAAACTCCCAAACAATGAGCTCGCTGTGAGGGCTCGTATTTGTAAAGTCCTGTTCAGGTTTACATTGTCTGGTCAGTGACTTACCTGGTAGAGGAGATCCAGCCTGAATGTTCTGCAGATCCACTGGACAGCAGCCATCTGCCTGCTGGGAACTAAGGTCCAGGTGTCGGCGTTTCTGTAGACGCTTGTACTCCTGTTTTATGTTGTGCAGAATTTGCTCTGAAACAAATATTGAAAAAGGGTTTAAAAACACAAGAGCAGACATCCTCAAACAAAAGAACTCCAATTATGGCAGAGACGAAACAACCATCAGTTTTAACAAATTCAACCCCATCAGGCAGCCTTAGGAATAAACTTAAATATCAAGATTTGAAATATTTATACTTCACAGAGTTTCCATACTGGAATCAGCCATCATCAACCCTGACGTCAAGGCAACAATTCAACAAATAAAAACTTGAATGCAGCATTTTCTGACCATATAACAGATTTTATCTGAATTAATATAAGAAGCTTGTGAACGCCTCTGTAGAAAAATAGCTTGGGCTAAAGAAATGCTAACAGTGAACATGGCATTTGATGGGGATGCTGTAATAGCACAGAAGGGCGTGTGAATCTTTAATTTCCGTGTACTTTTATTTATTTTTTTATTTCCTACCTGTGGTGAGTCTGGACGACACCTCCCCAAAGGGCGAAGGCTCCATACGCAGATATTTTTGAGGCGAAGCTACCGGCGACATGACCGGCGCACACCTCCTCCTTTTAGGAGAAGCCTGGCTCATTAATGGGTCAAAGTCCAGAGTCCGTTTCAGAGTAGCCCCACAAGCCATCACTCTTCTGTAGATCTCAGAAATCTGTCGAACAGGAAGCCTTAAATCCCTTCAAGCCTGAGGAAGTTGCTGGTTCGGGCCCCGGTGTCTCCGATGCTAGCTAGCGTTAGCTCAGTTAAAACGCAGTAGCAATTCCGGGCAGGAGACAGATGCGCAATTTTTTCGACTTCCGTTGTCTTCTGCTGCTTATTTTTTACAAAACCGATGTTACAGGATGTATCCTAAAGTAATTTCGATAAAAATAACTTCGTATACACGCAGTAAACGACCGGATGATACCAGATTTTAACCGAGAAAGACTGAGGAAACGACAGCAACGGTCCTGTCAAGCTTCCCCTTGTCTTCTCTTATTTGGTTAGTTGTGAGCATGCGCAAGAAAACGAGTTCGTATCGGTACTTGTAGTTTTTAACTTTATGTTTTGTCTGCTGTTTGTGTCGCTTAAAAACTACATTACCCGAAAGCGAAGTAAGCGTCATCGTTTGAAAATGTTTTGTTTGCTAACAGATTTTTTTAAACCACCACAAAGTTTCAGTTTCATCTGAAAAAATAAACATGTTTATGTATTTTGTTTTATTTATAGATTAAAAATACCTTTAATTTAAAACGTAAAAAAACTACCTCACTTAAGACGTACTTGTAATTGTATTTATGCACTAATTACCATAAATTATAAAACTCCAGTTCAGTACTACTACTACTACTACTTATAATAATAATAATTATTATAATATGCCAAATCTATCATATAATATTATATTTAATTGCATTTATTATAAGTGTTTATAAAAGTTCAGTGTCAAGAACTCACCATAATGCAAAAAATATTGAAATCATCTGCATTTTAAAAGTTGGTTATTAAGTTTATATTTATTTACCAGCCGTTTGTGCTTTATTTGGTTTAAAGAGATGTTATTTGTAAACATTTAGGCATTTGTGCTAATTTCAAAGGCTTTAATAAGCTCTAATAATAACAATAATAATATTTTTTTAAACATCAAGTCATAACATAAACTATCAAATATTTTCTAATTTGACTGTTTTGTACATTTGAGGTCAGCAATTATGAAAAAATAAAATAGGTTTGTAGATTAACTACCAAATCAGAAAGGAAAAGGCATATTGCTTGAACTGTGTCATCCCCTCTATTTTGAATGAATTTTTAATTTCTTAATTTCCTTTTTGTCAGATAACTAAATGGTTGACTGAATAATAGTCTTAGCTTGAATTTTATTCTTTACCTTATTTTCTATCCTGCACAGATGTTAGAGTAAACTTGTCTCATGTTCTTATTTCCCAGAATATAATTCTGCATCAACAGATGTAATATTTCTGTCACCATAAAAGAGCAGAGCAGATGTCACCCGTTTGTGTGCAATTTGTCCCTTTGGTTTGGGCAGTTTTATTAAACAAAATGAACAATATCACAGCATCCACAAGGGGGCAGTGTAACGCCACTGACGGTTGTGTTGCCTTCATCTTAGGTTTGTCTCATCCCATTGGGTAGGTTCAGCAGAAGGAGCCATGACCTCATGTTTCCCACCATCAATTAACCAATCAAAAACAACTTCAGGCACAATGACACCAGCTGCAACTTTATTCAAAAGGTTGGACACAGCAATAGTAAAAACACTTGACTGTTTGATTTCTGAAGTCATAGATTTCTCATTATGCCACCAATGTACAGAAGCCACTTGACAGTTGACATTTTGACTTTGAATATTTAAAATTACAAGAGGCAGCAAAGCATACTGATAAACAGCTGTTTGGATAACTTCACACCAAGATAAATGTCTACAGAACAATTGTGCTGTGAGATTTTCTAGATTAAAAGTACTACATAATCTATTAGAAAAATCACATCTTCTCACTGTAAGGTCAGGTTTTTTTTTTTTAGTTCTTACACACAAACTTCCATTCAAGTTACCAGTTAAAGACCTTTGTTTCTTTGTTTTGAGAAGTATAAAATTAACGGCAGACATTTATTTATTCTTTTTTTTCTGTTGTTGTATTCAGAGTTACGCCAAAACTACTTCACTAGCTCTGTGCAAGGGCTTCTTTTTTGTTTTGCGAAATGATTCCCCCCCACCCCTACACCCACTGCAACAGTAGCACTAAAACAACTCACCGCAATGATAAAAAAAAAAGGCTTTGGGGGTCACCAAGTCACAAGGAATCACACACATCCAGTAAAGTCATACATAGGATGAAAGCAGCTAGAGTCAGAAAGCACTTCAGTTTCCCGCAGTAGTGACCAGCACACTGTCTCCTCAAGCTTTGACCAAAAGCTTGGCGTTTCTGTTGCCTTGGCTCAACGAATGACTCAATTAGAACACTTCATTTTGCAAGAAAACACTGTACATTTGTTGGGCGCACATTTGAATAACGACATGTTACCCAGCAAGTATAACAGCTTGCGAGAAAAGAAACCACTCTGCCACGAAAAGTACCGTCTCCAGATGCACGAACTCAACCCCGTGCATCTGTTTCACCCTCCCAGAAGTTTTTTTTTTTCTTTGTCTCGTTTCTGAAAATTCTATTCACACATTAGCCACTCACTGAGTGATGTCAGAAAACATAGAAAAGTTACATGTTTCATGACAAATTCGGAAAAAAACAAAACAATTAACTGACGTTAGTTTTTTTTTAATTCCTTTATAGAAATGTCCATATTACGCAACATGAAGCCTGTAGAAAGTCAATGTTGGGCTGAATTTATGCTGCAAGACACATGTTAAATTCTAAATGACGCTGTAAAACATCTCTACTTAAAAATGTCAGTAGCCCCTTTTCCCATAAATGAAGATATAGTGTTTTTAAAACCTGAATTCACAGTACAAAAATATAATATGCCTTTGTTAACTGGATATCATGAAGTCTATGGTAAACAGCAGACTTATGATAGTCTCTCATATATTTCTTTCTTATTGTGAGTCCTTCCTATGAACCTGCGACACCATTTGGCACTTTGGCACACCTTGTACTCATAGACAAACATAAAATTATGGATCCACTCAAGCGTTTATGTGAGGATGCAAGTCAACACTTTCAGGAGAGGACTTTTCTTAACCTCTGTTTTTTTGTGTAGAATGGCACTGTTTGATAACATTTACCCATTTTATGCCCCCTCCCCAATAATGGCTAATTAGACCGCTTCTGCAGAAGTTTCAGTGGACACAGACATTGTTACTTTGGCTATTTTCACAGTGGTCTTCACGCAGCTCTCTGCAGCCCTGTTGGCAGAAATGTGGGCGTTTCTGTTCGGGCAGTCCGACTCGAGGCTGTTGTCCAGCTGCTGGGAGCTGCTCCTGCACGCGCCGCAGGAGCTGAGGAAGGCGTGCCGCAAGTCCTTGCTCCTCAAGGCGTAGATGATGGGGTTGACGGTGGAGTTGAGCAGGCAGAGCATGCTGCAGAACGCAAACACGGTCTTGATGTCGTCGTCCATCCTCCAGAAGAGGTCGTAGACCATGATGGCGAGCAACGGGCCCCAGCAGATCACCAACACCACCAGGATAAGCACCAGGGTCTTGGCCAGACGGATGTCCATGCGTGCCTGATCAGGGCGCGTGGTCTGCACTTTAGTCCCGTCTGCTGAGTAGACCACGAGGCTTTTCTGGGAGGCCCGGCTCAGCATACGCACAGCGTGGTGGTGAGCTTTCCACAGGATGTAGATGTAGGCGTAGATGATGAAGAGAACCAGCACGCTGGTTACGCTGATCCAGAACATCAGGTAGTTCTCGTCAATGAGGGGGAAGATGTCTGAGCAAACAGAATTGAGTCGTTTACAGTTCCAGCCCAGCAGAGGTAGCACTGCGATGATGATGGAGATGGCCCACATCATAATGAAGGCTATGACGGCCTTGGTCCGTGTCACGATGCGCCTGTAGGCGAGGGGCCGGTGGATGGAGATGTAGCGGTCGATTGCAGTGAGGAAAAGGCTTCCGACCGATGCCGTGAACGACGCCGTGACTCCACCCAGCTTGAAGAGAAAAACATTGGGGCTGTCCTTCCTGTGGAAAACGTGGAAGTCCAAAAAGCTGTAGACAAAAATGACACTGCCCAGCAGGTCAGCCACAGCCAGGCTGCCGATGAAGTGATAGGAGGGCCGGCAGCGGAGGGTGCGGGACTGCAGTATGACGCAGAGCACCACCAGGTTCTCCAGCACCGTGAAGGTACCCAGAGTCAGAGACATGACAGCCACAGCCAGCTGCTGGCTGGGGGTCAGGATCATGAAACACTCCATGTCCATGAAGTTCTCCCCACATTGTATATTATTAGTCTCGTCTCTGATTGTGCTCCGGTTGCCAAACAGGTCTGTAGCATTGGTGGGGAAGATAGGGATGCCCTTCATGGTGAGCTCTTCTCCTGGATGTACTTTGTTGGGGAAGGCGTTGCTGCGGAAAGCGGACAGGGGCTTCTGCACAGAGAAGCTTCCCTTGAAGTCTACGTCGCCGATGGAGTCGTCATAGTTGGCGTCGTTGGAGCCCAGATACTGTAAGCCAGATGTAATAGTCCGGAAGGTGGTGTCCGCCACACCATCGAGCACAGATTTCATGGCTGTGTCTGAGGGTAATACTGCAGTCTAAGATGCCCGGACAACCTACGGATCGATAACAAACACTTCAGACATGTTTTTGAAAATCATAAAAGCCTTGAACAAAAAAAACAACAACTTTGTGCTCTTCATCTTTTCTGTCCTTCATTTATTTATTTATTGCAGAAGAGCAATATTTGAGTCTTTGCTTCAGACAAATCCTGTAGATTTATGGCACTGAAATTCATGGACAGTTTTTATTATTTAGATGTGTTTGTCAACATATTATCTGAGACAAACTACATTTTGTCATTAATGGCTGAGGCGTATAAATACAATATTAGTATCAATATACATAAAAAACACCAGAGAAAGACTGTTTTTGTTTTCTTTTTCACACATTTTTGCCCAAACTATTTATAATTTCTTATAGCATGCAAAAAATTCTAATGAAAGGATGACTGCTGTCACAAAATTCTAATTGTCAAATCTAGATGATTCTTTTGGTAGAATTTAATGAAGTCTGATAACCTCGGCAGGTATAAATTTTATTTATGGTTTTAAAAAAAAACAGATTAAGAACAGCAAAAATGATATTTTTGGTGCTGGGATAACAACACAACGCATTAAGAGTACCAAAATAAGCTTTAATAAAAGTCTTAAAGTAGAAAAGGTGTGTTTTTTTACCTTACATAATTCTCCCCGGTGTGCAGAATCGCCCTTTCTCGCCGCGCGTTAATCCAAGTCAGAAGCGCATCGTTCAACCAACAAAAACAGGACTTCTCAGGAGAAACAGCAGGCGTTGGTGCGTCAGGTTAAATCATCACTTTGCTCGGGGCTTCTTCCTCTCTTCCTCTCAGGTGTCACAGAAGTTTCTGGGATGTCTGGAGAAGTGCTCCAGTGGCCGTTGGCGCGCGCTCCTCCTCCGTGGACACAGGTTGTTGATGCCGCCGCCGCCGCCGCCGCCGCCGCCTCCAGCGTCTCTCCAGTCCTTTTCTTTGTGTCTTCACTCTTATGAAGCTTCTCCTCGTCTGAGCTCCGTCACGTGGTTCCACGCGCAGCCCCGTGGGCCCAGCCCCGTGCGCGCAGCCCAGCCCAGCCCAGCGCACGGAGCTGTCAGCTGCGGCGCGTCAAGGAACAAGGGACCCGACGGAGACGCGCTGAAGTCTCACAGCTCGAGTCTGACAAGAAAACCCAGAGACTAAATCATGTTGAACACAGTTGTCATAATGTAGTTTTAAAAACAGCAAAAGCATATAAAAAATGTGTTTGCTGATATCAATTAGCTGTGGTGGCCATCTTGAATTGGACTGACTCCAGATGTTAATCAGTTATAGCGGTAGGCTACATCTAATGATTATTCCTTGGAAAGGTCAATAAAATCAGTTCAGTGGTTCATAGGATATTTTGCTAACAGACAAACAGGGTTGACTCCAACAGTTAATGGTAAAGTTTTAAGCAAATATTTTGTTCACTGAGTAGCACTTGGAGTATGCGATTCGAATTCGGCTGCAACCATATCAAGTTTTAGCTCAGTGTTTATAAAATTGACTGAATTTTGTGTTTTCTGAGGCCCATCGGCTGTGGGGGTCATCATAAATTGGCTTGGCTCCGGAAGCTAATCAGCTGTAGATGTACATCCAATAATTATTTCCTGGATGTTTTATTAAAATCCATCCAGTGGCTCATAAGATATTTTGCTAACAGACAGGAAGATTTGACTCAAAATGGTTAATTGCATAATTTTAAGCACAGATCTTGTGCAATCTGTTGGGGATCAGTCTTAGCTACTACCACAATAAAGTTTAGATCTGGCAATTTAGAATCAGATTGCGTCCAACAGTTAATCAGGTGTAGATGTACATCAGTGATTATATTCTGCAGGTTAAATTAGATTTTGTATAGTTCTTTATGTTTACAGGCACTCAGACACAGGCAAAAACAGCGGGTAATAATAAGTGTCACTGAAAACCTTCACATGTGGACAAGCAGCTGCTCTTTGACTCTCGCCGCTCTCTGGACCACGAGCTGTTTGTCATCAGAACGCGACACCACCGGGCCGAGCATGACCCCACCGGGACAGAGAGGAGAGATGTGTGTGTGTGTGTGTGTGAGGGGGGAGGATAGGAGCACAAGTACATCAAGAAAGCACCAACTGGATATTTATTAAGTTTTACCCTCCTAAATTCAGAGCTGTTGTTTGGTTTGGATTTTTAATTCCCTCTGGCTGGATATTTAGGATTAGTAGAACCTCATCAACATAAAAACACTGTTTTCTGAACAATCAATAGATAAAAAATAACTGTCTAAATCTAAGTGCTGGTGTAGATTCTCAGTCATCCAGGCCATGGTAAATTCAAAAAAAGTTAAAAAACAAAAACAACTGGACTTCTATTCTGTAGCTGAAGACGTTTCGCTTCTCATCCGAGGAGTGTCTAAATCTAAATAAAATAAATAAAAATCTTGAAAGCTAGTCTCCCTGACTAAAGTTAACAGGTCCAAGTTGAGCAGAATAAAATATTGGCCAATGTCCTCATATTTTGATAAAATGCAGGTTCTCAGGAAGTTATATCCACATTTTCTTATTAATATAAAACTGAAATGGGAAGAGTTGAATAGTAAGTGTACGTAATAGGCAAAAAAAAAGGCCAATGTTGACCCAAGTCAGAAGGTTATTCCCTCACTCCCATGTCACAGTATTTTTCAAATATCCTACATGACAACAGCATAAAAATGAACCCTGATTTTTGTGTTGTGGCTTTTAGTTTTGGTGATAAACAGTGGCCCACTTCTGGAGGTGCCCCTGACTGAAATGCATTTCAAAGCAAACAACAATCTCAGACAGAAACTAGTCCCACCTGGAGGATAAAACACCCAAACACAAGCTGAGCAGCGAGGCATGTCCTGTCCAGCGCAGCGAGAGTCGAACACAGCCCAGAACCGCTCCTCGGGTCAAGGCTCATCTCAAGATGAAAGGACACGAATTAGAGGACAGTAATATAGACAGTTTGAGATGACAGACGGTTTTAGAGAGAAGTCTACGACGGCTGCGGTGTTCTCAGGTGTCAGACACCCAGCTTTTACAAAGCAGCCTCGACTCTCCTCCTCGAGCAGTTTCATCTCACAGGATGTGAGCAAAACAACACCTCGCAGGCTGGTAAACAACTCCCAGGTGTAAACAACCTGAACGACTCACAGGAGGGGCAGGTGTGACTCATGAACCTCCTCATGAACTGGAAAAGCCTTTTGGATGAGAAGTGAAACATCTCCGGACGCAGAGACAGGAAGTCCTGTTTTATTCAGAAACATCAGCGGGACAAAAACAAGCTCAAATACGTAAATAATTAAAGGCTTAGCATTCCTGCAAGGAATTCTACGCTGGTGCAAAAATGTGATACATTATGTGATCTGATAGGTGCCTGGAGTTTGTGTTGTGAATGACTCTCAGCTACTACCACACCAGATTTTAGCTCAATATCTGTAAAATTCACTGAGGTATAACCACGTTTGTGTTTGCTAAGGCCATCTTGAATTAGATTGACTCTAAAAGTCAATCAGTTGAAGATGATCAGTCAATATTAGCTTACAGGGTTACCTCCAGCAGATAATGCTAAGGTTGCACAATGATTGGTGCTTGGAGTTTGTATTGTGAACTAGTCTCAGCCATTACCACACAAAGTTTTACCTATAAAACTGACTGAGTTTTAGCTATTTCTGTGATTGGGAAAACTGCTTAGCTGTGGCAGACATCTTGAATTGGGCTGATTCCAAAAATTAATCAGTTGTAGATGTACACCCAGTGATTAGATTCAGAGAGTTTCATTAAAACCCGTTCTGTGATTGGTGAGATATTTTGCTAACGGTGCAGACAAACAGGCACGCAGCGAGACACGGTCTCCAGTGGCGGGCGATAATTAAAAGTTCATTTTAGGAAACGGTTATTTCTGCGCTTAAGCTGAAAAGTCTAAAAGACTGAGCAGCGATGATTCACGGACGCGTCATGTTTTCACACCAGCGTTTCTTCTCCTCTGGACAAACCAGCAGTTTATCAGCACATTGGATCAGATTACGGGCCAACAAGCTACGAGTCAGATCCTGTTATGAGCAACAACAACAAAGACTGGACCTGAACAAAAACACAAATTTGGTGTGGTAGTAGCTGAGTGTCATTCACAACACATACTCTGAGCATGAGATTGTACCTTATGTTATTTTTAAGGTTTGACTAAAATGGCTACAACTCTGTCATTTCTCATTATTATCAGTGTAAAACTGAGGTTGAGGGGCAATATGCATTTCCTAAAGGCCTTTAATTTAATCTAGAAAGTACTGGAAGGATGTTAGTTTTCAGATTAGTTATCTGGAAATAATCTCCAAGACTATTCTAACAGATAAAAACAATGTTCACGGTTATAACTCGCTGGAGAAGGCAGAGACAAAGCTGCCTGAAACAATCCAGGGCTGTAAATTGACCAAAATCACAGCCCTTTTCTTCGATTGTTGAGTCTGTGGCCTGCAGCAGAGTAAGTGGTGTTGTTCGAGGAAGCATCAAAGCAGCGAGAGCAGAGAAACTCCAGGCTTGAGGTCTGAAGGAGAACGTGACCCTCAGACGTTCTTTGATTGTTGAGAGCCTCGGCCTGTGATGTTGCAGTGCGCCCTACGACTTCCTTCCTCTGTTTGTATGTTGACTTCAGGCTCACCACATTTCAGAGAACTCCTGCAGATGGGCCATTAAGTGATTTCATGCAATTAACTTTATAGGCTTGGAAGTGCAGCTAAGCATGTCTAATAATTGTTGCTAAAATGTCTATTAAGGATATTTTTCTCCAAACAAAGAAATCCATATCGCTCCAGAACCTATAAGGTTTAGTGTTTCTGTGAAAGGCATTACAACAACAGATTGCTAAATAAAAAATTTTATGTATTGAGGGACTGATACCAGCAGTTGTTTACCAAGCAGACCATTACTGAGCAGATTAGAACTGTGTGTTATGTTTTGCTTGTCATCAGTGAAGAAAAACAAATAAGATAGATTTTTATTCTGGGAAAAATTATGACTGGACATTCCAAACAAACTAGAATTTTATGTAAGACTTAAAGTAAACCAGAATGCAAAGATCTGCATATTTCATAAACTCATATTGTCACAACAGAACATAGTAAACACATCAAATGTCTAAACTTAGAAATTATAACTTTTCTTTTAGGAAATATAAGGTAATTTTGATTTTGTTTTAAAACTTATAAGTATTTGTCTGCATTGATGTAGCTTTTTCAGATGTGTAAACTGCCCATGCCAGAAGCACTAATGCCCCCCCATACCATCAGAGAAGCCATCAGACAACAGCTTGGATGGTCCCTCAAAGACACTGTCTCCATGGTTTTTAAAAAAAGATTTTAAATTTTGAGTCATCTGACCACAGGACAATTTTCCCTCTCTGTCTCAGTAATTTTTCGGCTGAGAGAAGGTGGTGGTGTTTGTGGATGGTGTTCACATCTGGCTTCTTCTTTGCCTGATAGAGCTTTAAGCAGCACCTGTGGATGACAGGGTGAACTGTGTTTTTAGTGAAGTGTTCCTGAGTCCATGCAGTGACGTCCAGAACAGAACCAGACTTCGTTTTAATCACGAATATCCAATTCTGACTTTCAGCCTTTTGTCCTTTGAGCTCAGAGATTTCTTCAGATTCTTCAAACTTATTGATGATATTATGAACTGCAGATGATGTAATATTCAAAGTCTTCTCAATTTCCTATTTTCTGCAGCTCCCATTATTTTCTGCCCATTATTACCTCTGACAGATTTAGCCTCTTTAAAAAGCTTTTTTTATACCCAGTTGTCTTACTAACCTATTGTTAATTAACTTAATCAGTTGTGAAATTCTCCTCCAGCTGTTTCTTATTTGTACCACTTACATTTACAGCTCTAAGTTGCCCCGTCTCGGTTTTTGAGATGTGTCGCTGTCATAAAATTCTAATTACCTTCTTTCTTTTTTGTTTTTCAAAAAAAAAAAGGTACAATTTCTTAGTTTAAATATTTGATTCTGGGGTTGTACACTGAGCATGAAGTTTAGCAGGTATTTTGTTTGTTCACATTTATACTCACATCTGTTTGTGTGTCAACCAGCATTGTGTCAACACGTCTAAGTTTGATGTTTTTGCAGAATGGTCGTCTCTGTTTCTTGGCTCCAAAGTGAATGGCTGTATTTTACGTGAGCAAAGACATGCAGGTTCCATAACTATAGTGTTCGTCGGCCAGAAAACCTTTAAAAAGGTGGTGAAAATAACATCACCGAAACACCAACTGGAAAAACAAACTGGAAATGTTTAATGAAAAATGTTTACAGCTGATGTTTAGTGAAATTCTTCTCATAGCTGTGGCTCAGACTCTGACAGCAGTTTGGTTTGCCAACTTTACTGCTGAACTGTGACAGTTTTCTGACTTGCTTGGCATGCTAACCCGTGAGTTAGCAGTGAGTGATGGCTGAAGCAAAGCTCGCAGCCATCTGCGTTTTGAGTTGTGGTACATCACATTTTGTCCTCCGCAGTGACTCACTTTGAGTCCCTGGATCAGAGAAGACGAGCTCGGAGGAGAACAAACTGCAGCCGGAGGAAGGATGCCTCCTGTGTGACGTCCGGAGCAGTTGTAATTTGACTAACTGATTGCTGAGGAGCGCTAAATGTCACAACGCCTCAGATTAGGTACATTACCGCCCACTGAAGATAATAATACGTGGAGAAAAAAAAAATACTTCCCTAATCAAAGAAATTTTAAACTCCCTCTGACATATTGTCCGTTTATAATTTTGAAAAAGAAATTTCAAACAAAACTCTGAATCAACACTGATTTATCAACATTACAAATGACCTCATTAAAACAGTTTATTACAAATCTAATAGAAAACTGTGGTTTTGTTTCTTAAAGTCAAATATGTACATAGGATGACCACCTATGTAGTCAGGAAAGGTAAATTAGAAAAAAAATGGTCAAGTACTAAAAGGGATCAATAATGTTGTAAACCATTTTAAGGGAGAGTTTATATACTTCTTATGTTTGAGGTTATTATGAATTCTTGTTAACTAATCTTTTTTTTCCATTATGAAATTAGTCCCTGCAGCCTCAAATATTCAGCCTTCTAAAGATGTAAATGTGTAAAAACCCTTTCTAAAAACAATTTTTTATGGGGCGCTGTTTGTAAAGGAGCTTGTGCTCAAAATTCATGCCTAAATGTTGTCACATTTAGCTTCAAACACTGTTTAAAAATGTAGTGTTGATTTTCTGATGTCACTTTTTACAACATTTAGCTAGTTACATGTAATTGTTACAGCTACATGCTAAATATAAATCTAAATGCTAAATGTTAAATCTAAATGTTAA